>NW_005178562.1:19727-26550 GCF_000350225.1 Chondrus crispus | reverse complement strand
CCTACTCCACTGGAGGGCAACAACACGCGTACCGGGAAGAATATCTTCATGTGGGTCGACACTCACGAAGTAAGCAAACAAGAAATCTTCCACATCATGATTTTCTTGCTCTGGAATATGCACCTCTATGTCTTCAATAACTTCGTAATCTTCCGAGACTACCCTCGATGCCGTCCCGTCAGATCCAAAGTACCTAGCACTCTTTGTCTCCTGGAGCATTGACATTAGAGTTGTTCGATTGGCACTGAAGAAAACAAACTGTTCATCTCTGAAGGTCATCTGTTTGAAGCTCCACTGCTGAAACCCGTTGAGATCGGTGACAGGATTCCCATAACCGCTAACATAAAGAGACTGGTCTAAGAATTCTCGGAAGGGTGGGTAATCGGATGGGGCATCGTCCACGCATTCCGTCAGAACGAATGAGGAAAAGATGAACAGGATTACATATGTAAGAGGCATTTTGGTTAGTGATGGCCAGAGAGCTTAGAAGAATGCCAGAGCGTGGAGCAGCGGACATTGAGCTTGGATGCCCCAAGGTTTGTTGATGAGAACAATTCGTTTACGTTGGAGATGGTCAGTGGTACCATAAGGGTGGGCGTGGGCTTTAAATGAGAATTACAATCTGGCATAGTGCTTCTGACCTCGAAAATTTAGATGGAATGCTGCAGTGTCAATCACTATACATCGTTACTGAGGAGCCGGGCTTACCCTCGCGTGTCTGGAAGGCTTTGCTTTACTAGTAAAAATTTCCTTCAGCATATTCTCCCAACCAAGATGAACAAGATTTTGCTGCAAGATGTTGCTTAGAAAACAGTTGCGAGTATTCTAGACCTGATATGATACGCGTCTGTATAATACATAATCCTGAGTCCGCGCACCTACAAGAATCCTACGGTATCAAAGAATGCGGCAGAATCCTTGATGGACGTTGATTTCATCTCTATGCCACTGGGAGGCAACACCCCGCACGCCATGACTAGCAACAACACAACATATCTCAGTCGCCGAAAAACTTGGGAACTTTGACTGTATTCATAGAACGCACTTGTACACACATAAACGTCTAGCATCCCATGTGCAGCACCAGGACCCTTTCAACAGGAACGCCCCCAAAATTTAGTATTCGTTGCAAAGCAGCTTCCACAGGAAAAAAGCTCAAAACTCTGTAGTCGGCCTAGTGTCTAGGTGGCAAATGACCTCATATGAGGTCACTTTTCAACTTATTGTTCTCGACTTGTGCTAGCTCAACAAGATGGAAAAAAGATACTCTCGACACGGCAGTTGACTTCTACGTTGTGGAAGGGTGGAGTTTGGTGAGATCTGCACGTCTTCTCCAGCCATTTTTAAAATGCCCAAAAAGGAGCCTTTTTTGACCAACCTCAAAACGTTTTATGTTGATATCTTCGAAACCAAAACGCCTGTTTAAAAAGTCAACTCATCATTGATACTTCATTAGATTCTTAGTCTCTCTGTGCATTGACAACCGCCATCCCAATGTTTTGCAAGATGTTATTGCCGAGCGCGTATACGTTGAAGAAATGGTGTCCAAACTGAATGTTTTAAAGTTTCGATTTAATTTATATATTTTTGCAAAAAAAAGCTGGCCTCATATGAGGCCATGACTGACCTCATATGAGGTCAAATTGCTTGTCGTCTAGACACTAGAAAGACTGTGGTTCCGTGAACTCCGATACCCCCCGATCCCCGAGGGCGCGGGTGGCCGTCGGATACTTTATTGCGTCGCGACTACGGTATGCCCTATTGGCTATGTCTTATTTACTGTGGTGTGCTGTACTGTCGTCTGGATGTAACCACTGTTGTGTTGCACTGTGCGTCTCGCGCACTCCGTCCGAGCGTCGCTTTTGTTTTTCTGGATGTAACCACACTCCTCCTGACGTGAGTGGTGGGGGGCGCGAGTTGTTGTGGGGTAGGGGGGTGGTAGGCGTAGCTGTATGTGGGTTTGGTGCCGCTTGTACAGCATTGCCTTGAGGGGTTTTGTTAGGATGTCGGCGTACTGCTCCGTCGTGGGGATTCTGCGAATTGTGATTTCTCCCTTTTGTACGATGTCGTAGAGGTAGTGGTAGCGGACATCTATGCACTTGCGGCGGCGTGTGGCCCCCGTGCTA
Source organism: Chondrus crispus (assembly GCF_000350225.1). Lineage (NCBI taxonomy): Eukaryota > Rhodophyta > Florideophyceae > Gigartinales > Gigartinaceae > Chondrus > Chondrus crispus. Next base: position 24,424 of record NW_005178562.1, on the reverse strand, counting down.
TTCGCCGTTTGGACCGCGGCGGTATTGTCGATGTGCATGGTGGGGCGGGCGATTGTGATCCCCATTTCTGTGATCAATTTTTGCAGCCATGTTGTGAGTGTGGCAGCTTCGGCCGCTGCTATGTATTCTGCTTCGCAGGTGCTCTTCGCCACGACTGGCTGCTGTTTCGCTAGCCATTGTACGGGGGCACCGTTGACCATGGTTAGCATCCCTGTACTTGACTTCCTGGTGGTCTGGTCGTTCGCGTAGTCCGCGTCGGAGTACGCGTTGACTGTCACTCCTGTTTCCTTGTTTGATGGCATGAGTATGCCTTCGTTCTTCGTTGCTCTCAGGTATTGTGCAAGCCTCTGTACAGGTTTCCGGTGTCTGCGTGTTGGTTTCTTGAGTGCTCTGGCGAGAGCAGTGGTGGCGAATGCTATGTCGGGGGGGTGCTGTCCGCGATATATCGGATTTCTCCGACAGCTTTTTCGTATGTCGCCGCGATTTCTTCACATTTTTCTTCGCCTTCTGCTGGGGATCCATGTTGATGCCGTCCAGATAGGGGGTGCTCTTGGTGTTTGGCTCTTGCTGGGAAAGGAGGTCCACCACGTTGTCGATGTGCTCTGGTTGGGACAGGTGTATTCCTTCCTGGCTGTATCTTATTGTCCAGTTGAGGTACTTGCTTGGCCGCCCCATTCTCTTGACCTTGTACTTTTTTTGGAGGATTGTGTATAGGTCATTGATGAGGGCTTGGCTGGTAGCAACTGGGAGGAATTCGTCCATGCTAATACCTACGAGTATGGTGTGCCATTTTTGCTTTTTGTGAACAGTGAGGTGTCTGATCTTATTTGTTTGTAACCATGGCGTTTGAGGTGATGGTGCAGCTCTGTACTGTATATATTAGCTGCCGCTGGAGTCCCGTATAAGTTGCCCTTCAGCTCGCCATGTGTTCTTCTATGTTTGTACGTGCCATCGAAGCGTTGAGGCTGCCACACGTACACAAGGTTTTCGTGTTGGTATTTCTCATGCAAATATGCACCAGTGATGTCGAAATGCCCGATGTTCATATTCATGGAGGCTTCTATGACGAATAGCGTTCTGATCGTGGTGCGGTCTGCCATGTACGTGGCCGTTTTTTCGGGATCGTAATGCTCCCGGGGTTTCATGCGGTATCCTCGTATCGAGCATCGCGCTTTCCTTGTTGTGGTCCTTTGCCCTTGTCCATGTTTGTATCGGTAGGTCATGGTGGTCGGGATGATGGCTGTGCGAGCGTGGTTGCGTTTCTGTGATGCCCAGTCTATCGCCTTCATGTCGTCTATTTGCTCCAATTCTGCGTCGTGCGCTATGCCCCATTTGTGCGCGTCGGGGTACAGTCGCGCTTGTTTCAGTGCCTTCGGCAATGTGTTCGTTCTGTCGATTTTTGTGGGCACTGTGCGCATGGCGTGCTTGCGGTTGTGCTGGGTTTTCTTCTTTGTGTTTTGTGTCATTTGCGATTGGCTTCGTCGGGGCTGTGTGCGAGTTGCGAAGGCTGTTGTCGTGGTCGTGCAGGGGTCCCTGTGTTGGTGGTGCGGACGGAAGTTGTCTGCACGCATTTTTGTGTATTTGCGTGTGACAATGTGTTGCACACATATGTGTGTGTTGTCTATTCCATACATGTATCCTATTGGGGTGGCCTTGTGTTGCAGCTTCGGGGCGTTGGGCTTAAGAATTGGCGTGTAGCCTACTTGTCCAAATGTGAACATTTTCCGCATTTGCGGTGCGGTGCCATGCCATGCTGTATGCGTGATGTTTTTCAGTCCGTGATGGTATGTTAAGTTGTATTTAAATACCGCGTCGTAGAGTGCGTCCTGCCAATGTGCATCTGGGAGTTGGCTGTGCGATAGTGTCGCTCTCACTTTCTCCATCAGCGTGCGGTTTATCCTTTCTGCCAGCGCATTCTCCTGAGGAGTGTACGGGGTAGTCGGGCGAAAATGAATTCCTCTCTTTTTGAGCTCTTCTTGTACTGATTTGGCGAGGTACTCTTTTGCATTGTCGGTTACCAATAGTCGCGGGTATCGCTCGTTCTGGGCGGCGATGTGCTCAATGGCGTTGATGATTGTCGTCGGGACTTTTGCTCTGTTGTTGAGACAGTATACCCATAGGTTCCGTGTTGCCGTGTCAATTATTGTTATGAAACAATTAGCGTTGTGTGTGGATGGCGGCTTTATGGGTCCGCATACGTCCGATGAGAGGCTGTCTCCTTTTGCGGCGTGGTGCTTGGTTCTCCTGTGGGGTCTGGCTGTCGTTTTGCCGTCAATACAGCCACTGCAGGTTATCTGTGCGCTGTTGTCTGTTAGACCTTTCGGTAGGGGTGGCAAGAGCCCGTTCTTGGACATTATGAATATGGTTTTCGGGTGGGCATGGCCCAATTTGAGGTGCCACTCGTGCATGAGTTATTGTGTGGCGTTCCGTTTCGCTTCTGTGTTTTGGGGTGCTGTTGTGGTGCGCAGTGTGCGTTTGCTTTTGCTTGTTCCCGAGTACGGGATGCTGTGTGTATGCCTTTTTGTGGGTGCTGGTTGTTTTGTTTTTGTTTTTTGGGAAGTTGTCTTCGTTTTTATCGTTCTTTTCTTACTTGGGTACGTACGTGCGCCTTTGGCGGTTGGCTGTGTCTCACTTGTGGATCTATATTGTCCTTTCGAGTAGGGTGCCGATAGTATGGCTGTTGGTATCTTGGTAGGTGCATGCAGTCGTGCGTGTGTTCTTGTGAATGTGACATGACCATGTGCAGTCAGGTCGTGTACCGAGAGGAGATTTGGTTGGATTTCCGGTGTGTGGACAGCTGGTAGACAGATCTTGTTATTCTTCGTCTGTATTCCAATGTTGCCGGAGTGTGTGATGCGTACGCGTTGGCCAGCGGCAGTCTGTGTCAGTGTACCGGTGCTGGGATGCATGCTCGCGTGGGGTGTAGCAGTATGCGTTGGTTGTGTACCAGAGTCTAATATGAATATGTCCTTACCTTCCAACGTGTCCTGTTGCTCTGTAATTGCGTCTTCCAATATTTGGAGGCGTTCGCGGAGCTCATTCTCTTCGCGTTGTTCGGCGCTTTGGTCATGGTTGCCGTTGTTGGACGCTGTGGCTGTGTTCGCGTGTGCTTTGCGTGGTGTGGTGTACTGTGTCCGTGCGAAGCATTTGTCAGTGCTGTGCGTGACACTGCCATGGATGTGGCACCAGGTGCCTTTGTGGCCTTGTGGTCTGTCGTAGTGTCTCTGTGCGGTTCTCGGCTTAGTGGTGCTTTGCAGTCTGCCGGTCTCTGGGTATTTATCCCATTTTGTGTGTGGTGCAACGGGTGGCTGAGCCTGGTGTGTGTTCCTGCGCTTGGATCAGTTGCGCTTGTTGGATTTGATTCGTGAGCTCACCGATGGTGTTTGGGGGTGTGCATGCCATCATTATGGCTAGTGTGTGCATGTCCGGGTTTTGCGCCAGCCCTTGTACCATGTATCGGACCGTGGTGCGTTCACTGTCGATGTTTGGATATCCAGAAACCTGCATTTAGTAACGTATGTCTCTGTGTCCGTTGACGTATTCTTTGAGCTCTTGTCCTGATTTGTAGTGGAGATGGCGGGCCTCGGCATCCAAGAGTTCGTAGTTCTCGATGGAGCTGGTGTCAACTACATCTTTCAATATACGGCAGATTCTTTGCTGGTCATATCTTAGGACATGTTGTGGTAGCAGTCTCACGACGCTCTCACTGAGGCTTTGCATGATGGCCGTTGTGAGTTGATCTTGCTTGTTTTGTTGCATCTTCCTTTGCGCTGGATCGGTCGCTTGGATTATCGTTTGGTTGAGATGGTCTTGTGCGTCGATCGTTCTTGCGTGTAGTTGTAGTGCATCATACCAGTATGAGAAATTGGAGAGGGTGAGTAGTGGGAGGCATCCCTGGGACATGCTGGTTCTCTCGCTCATTTCGATATGTCTTGGCTAGTGATCTGCTTGTGGGTTGTTGGTTTGACGAATCACAGGAGGTCGCTGGATTGTCTTGTGCGATTGTGCAGTTCGGTTCGTCTTGTTGCGCTGCGTGCGCTACGTTTAACGTCTTCTGTGTGCGGGGTTGGGTGGGACGGATCGTGCTCAGTGGTTTGTGGTGCCCATAACCTGTGGTTCCGAGAACTCCGATACCCCCCCATCCCCGAGGGCGCGGGTGGCCGTCGGATACTCTATTGCGTCGCAACTACGGTATGCCCTATTGGCTATGTCTTATTTACTGTGGTGTGCTGTACTGTAGTCTGGATGTAACCACAAAGACAATGTTCAAAATGTAGGTCATGACAGTCTGTTGTCCGGTGCTGCGTTTCGGTGGTTTTATATGCATAGGCACTGTGATTGGCCACAGTGCCCTAATATTTTAATTGAACTAGGGCGTCCAGCCATGCACCTTCGTTTTCAAGTTCCTCTGTACCCTCCGTCCTGTTCACGGACGACGTACTGTTGACTGTCCGTGGCGGAAAATAGGGGCGTATGCGGATTCGTTGGCGTGTTTGGGACGAAGGATATCCTGAGGGACCTCGGAAGTCAAACACCTTCGGAATCGGTGCTCGTTGGCCTGAGATAAAGGGATTTCTAACACGAGCGCGGACAAGGAGGAAGTGCGAGACGTTTTGCCTTAAGGCAGGGAGGTACCTTCCAGTCTGAGAGCGTGTTGACGCCGCATGCGGCGTCAACCCGCTTCTTCAGAACTCGGA
>NW_005178562.1:10805-19627 GCF_000350225.1 Chondrus crispus | reverse complement strand
GATCGATTCATACGGAAACCCTTTACTGTAGGAGAGAAGTGCCATAGAATTCTTTCCTCACTGGCCCTCAGGGCCAGTCCTAACAAAGGACTTTCCTCTCGTCTTCCTTTCCCTCGCCCCGTTTTTATTGAGTTCTTCACTGAAATCGGAAGCACATTGCTGTAGTTTTTACTGTAATGCCATCCCATAGTTCCACTCCTCGGAAATGGAACAGAGTCTGGACGGTCTGCAGATCCATGCAGCATGGAAGGTACAGCAACGCCTCCTCGCACACGCTCTCAGACTCGGTATGGCGGAAGAATGGACTCCTTCTGAGGACATGTCAACGGCGTGGTCGCGGAGAGTAGCGCATGAGACATTTTTCTGACGATACGAGTGCAGAATTCTCTGGTCTGAAGATCGAAGTTGTACGGCCACACGGCAAGCCCTTACGGATGGTTTTGCACGTTGAAGTATATATAAATGATGTTGGAGTTGGTCCGAGGCGACGTGGATGCCTTCCAGTGAGCATACTGCATCGGCTGCGCTGGCGGTATTGTCGATCAACGGAGGCGCAAGCTGTGACCAAGGACTTTGCTAGTGCCGTGAAACCGTTCCTGCAGAGCAAGCTGCGAGTTTGTAAAGACGATTCGAATGCGTATACAGTGCATTGGAGCTTCTACGCGATGGTTCGAATTGCTACCGGTACTAACGTCGAGCTATTTGCAGATGGGATAAATGAATCCGGAGCAATGAACGCTTTTTCCAGTGCCGATGCCGGAGACGTTCTGTTCGGATCTATCAGGTTCTGGTTCGACATGGAGAGGAGCATCGTCGGTGGGGCTGGGAATCCTCCGTTCAACAGAGCATTTCTACAGGATGTGTTGCTTGCATGTTATTGCGGGGTTGCGAGAGAGGGTGTACCCAACTGTCGAGTTTTGATTCTTCCGCAGTCAGTGGCCAAGATTCAAACTAAGAACGGAGGCCGTCGAGTTACTATTGTTACTCTTCCGCCTGGGGTCATCCCTTTCTGGGCACAAAAGCACTGGTTTGACAGGACAGACCCTGTTCCTAGACCTCACCGCGACCAACCTCCTGCTATTGTGGCGCCACGGCCTCAGCGCGGCCGTGCCGTTTGTCCGCATGAACGACGAGCCAAAGTGGACGCCTGCAGTACCTTCATCAGGCATGGCCGTCCATGCCGTGAGGCTGGAGACGCTGCTCGTACTCGATGAACTGGATCATTATGTTCACCGCCCGCGCGTGCATGGGTCATGATCATCATCCGCGAGTGCATGTACACGTATTCTTTTCCACGTATACACGTGTCAAACGACTGCGGCTACATAGACACAGTTTGATCTGTGCCGGCCGCATCCCTCGAGCTGGCTCTTTTTTTGATGGTCGCATGCCGCGGGCATTTTACTCCTTTATAAGTTCGGCGAAGAGGCGTAGAAGGAAGATGACGAGCGCTAGCAGTATTCAAGTGCGTCGAGCAGCGTCGAACGTGAGCACGCGTGACACGCCGCATTACAGTAGCAACGGCGCCTCCAGCCAGAAGAGACATAGATAGAGAGTAAACACCTTGAAGACCACCTGGAGAGGAGGGGGTCACAAGAGTCTTTCTCAGGTTATGGTCCCTCTATCGCAGTAACAACCTGCGCAAAACACGCACTATCGCATCCAACCAACCAACTACGCGCCTTGAGCGCTTCCGCCGCCGCCAAGAGCAGCAAGACATCCAAGAACATATCAACGACCTATTACGCAACTGCGAACTTCAAGAACAAAATCACTTCACCACCAACGACACAAACATTCAAGCCAAGATGTCCAACTCCGACAGCCCCAAACTACCCCAGCTCTCGTACAACAACTTCCATTTTTGGAAGTCCTCGCTAAAGATCAACGCCTCTCTGCACGACGCCGACACAATCCTTGTCTCCCCGGTACTACTCACACCGGTCGACCCTGCCACTGCCTCAACTTACAACCAGAAAGTAAACAAACTCAAAGCCCTGATCATCCAAAGCCTCCCAGATGAAATTGTTACGAAACTACCGCACAACTTTCTCGAAACCACACCCCATGGCATATGCGCCACTATCGAATCCCACGTATCAACAAACAATATGCAAAACCATGATGTTCTAGAAGCGGAAGCCCGGTCGATTCTGTTTCTGCCTGGATCCAACCTCGATGAGTTTGTCACTCAGCACGGGGCTGTGCGGACCAAAATGATAAACGCCTCCTACCGACAAATCAGCGACGAACGCGCAACTGTCAAGTTCATGATACAATGCCTTCGCAAGCACCCCGACTTCACAAACCTCGCCATCATACTAACCGGCAACCCACCGTCCAGCATACAAACATTCTCAAATTACATCCGACAAGCACTTCTACTAGAGGACAACGGACCCACACTACCGCCCGTTCAATCTATGGCCCGCCCCTGGAGTGGACCCAGCTATGGTGATGACAGGCGCATACAGCAACGCCAAACCCCGCCCAGCGACAAGAATTGCCCCAAACCGCACGGCTGGAATGGTAAATGGTGTATGTACCACGCATCCACCACCCACGACACGCATGCGTGCCGCGTAAAGTATCATCAAAGAAGCGGACCCTAACGGCGACAAACCCACTTCCGCGCGCGCCAAGTCCAAGAACAAGCCGAAACCAACCCTCTGTTGCAGGAACTCTCCCTGCGCCTTTCCACTCTGGAACAAGCCATGGACACAGCCAACGATTCGGCCATGCACAACGGTAAGTCATACATTCTCGACTCTGCAGCCAACCCATCGTACACCAACGCACCGCACAGCACCATGACTCCCATCACCACACCTCTCCAAACGAGCACCGCTGACGGACGCCCCCACAAAATCACGCACAAAGGACAGATCGCCCTACAGATGAGCACTAAACTCATTCTACGTATCCCCAACGCGGTACATGCTCCAACCATACGGGCCAATCTCGTTTCCGTGCACAATCTGGCCTCAAAATATGGAAAAGTAATCTTTTTCCCTTCAACCGCCTTCGTGCACACCAAGGAAAACAGCAACCAGATCACCGCAACAGCTCGGTACCGCCACGGCAATTATGAATTAAACAAAGCAATCACCACAACATCTGTCCAAGCCCCCCCACGCCCACGCATCCAGGCCCATATGCATGCATTTGCGGCACGAACCATACCAGCTCCGCACACCCGATCAAACAACACCCCAAAACCACCATGCAACTCGGCACCGGAGCATCCAGCAACACTCGCCGCACCCCGCCACCTCAACGCTCGAAGAAGAACCCTGAAGCCCCCTTGCACATCACTCCGACAAGTCCCACCAGACACACCCCCTGACACCACAACAGCCGCGACCAAAACATTCCACGACTGGCACATCAAACTTGGGCATATACAACCCAAAACAATGGTACTGATGGCGAGAAAACAGCTACTGCCTATACTACCAGAAAGCATTAGCCAGAAACCACCAAAAATCACCTGCAGCGCCTGCCACACAGCTAAGCTCAAACCCGCCCCACACCGCCTAGCGAATCATATAGCCAGGACAGGAGAACGTGTATCTTCTGATGTGCTCGGACCAGTCTCACCACCGTCACGCATCCACCACTACCGCTACGCAATCACTTTCATCGACACAGCAACGCGGTACCTCTTCCTTGCCCTGCTCACTTCGCGCAAAGAAGTCCTAACCCAGGTAATGCACCACATCGAACGCATCAAAAATATCACAGGCCGATACCCAAGCCTGTTCAGATGCGACAACGCCGCAGAATACATATCCAAACAAGCGCAAAACTATCATCACCAACGAGGTATCGACCTTACCCCATCCACCGCCTACACACCCCAAGAGAATTCCATTGCAGAAAGGATTAAGCAAACACTAATGCGCCACGCCCATGCAGCACTTCAGCATAGCCGCCTAGACGACAGCTTCTGGGCAGACGCGCTACGCGACGCAGCCTTCAAATATAACCCGACCTACCACACCGGCTTCGGCAACCTTCCCCATACACTGTGGCACCGGCGCCCCCCGGTCATGAGTGAAATACTAGCGTTCGGACAACTTGGCTCCATACCCTCACTCATCCCGATCAAAAAGAAGCTGCAAACTAGGGCTGAACCTGTTCGTTACATGCACGGAATCGACGAAAATCACATTCGCATATACAATCTCCGAAATCACAAATACCAAACCGCCCGCACTGTCAACTTCTCGCCGTATGCCCACAGATTGGATCCGTGCCGACACTCCACCATAGCCTTCCACACAGCAACGCCAACGGTTCACCAGCTCTCCGAACAAAAACGGTCAACCCGCAAAAAGCCCTCTTCCCAACGCAATGTACCTGAGACAATCACAAGCAACACACTGCCACCCCGCTCTACCGCCCAAGCAAGGAAATAACCAGACGCCAACTTATGGCAAGTAGCCCACGACAGCGAACTAGAGCAGCTTGACGCGACAAAGGCCATAAGATGGGCGCCACAATCAGAACTACCACCACGACACTTGATAATCCCCACTACCTGGACATACGGATACAAAACCTCGTCAAACGGAGCTACACGGAAAGCTCGTTGCTCAATCAGGGGGGACCGAATGCTGCCAAACGTACACTTCGATCCAACTAAAACAGCAAGCTTGATGGCAGACAAAGCCACGGTCCGCCTGCTCATAGCCATCACCGCCGCCCACAGGCTGCATGTCGAGCACTTCGATATCAAATGTGCATACCTTCACGAATCATATAATCACGACAAGCCAGTATACGTCTGGCAACCACGCAAATTTGACGGCTCTCTGAGCCACCTGCACCTAGTTGGGCAACTGCAAGGCAATATATATGGCACGCCCACTGCAGGTTACATATTCTCTGCAGCCTTACACCGGTATCTCAAGGATAATGGTTATCGCCAACTCCAGTCAGATGTCTCCCTGTTCATCCGTACCAAAGGCGCAGACTACACCTTAGTAGTAGTGTCCATGGACGACTTTTTAGTGGCAGCAACAAGGCATAACCTCATTGACGACCTCCACAACACCCTCTCCAAGAAATACAACGTCAAGCGACTCGGACGGCCAAAATCCTACTTGAACTGGCATTTCTCCTTTACAGATAAGGGAATACATGTCTCACAACCTGCCTACATCACCAAGATCGCTGAACGTTTGAAAATGAGTAACGAAAACACCAGGAAATACCCGTACATATCAGGAATTAATCTTGATCCGCCTGCAGACGACAAACCAGAAATCACAAGCTCGAAACTGTATAGGGAAGTGGTTGGAGATCTCCGATATCTGCCAGACTGCACGAGATTTGACATAACATACATTACCGCTGCCCTAGCCAGGGCCCTTTCCAAGCCAACAGAGAGACACTGGCAACATCTAAAGCGGACCATTCGGTACCTGCTTCACACACCCACACACGGAATTTTATACCAGTTCGACAAACCAATACATCTCACCAGCTTCGCCGACGCAGACTACGCGCGCTGCGGCGTCACTCGCAAATCAGTCTCCGGGCATGTCCATCTTGTTGGAGGATCACCAGTGCACTGGCGCTCAAAGCGGCAAGACACAGTCGCCTTATCAACTTGCGAAGCTGAGTACGTGTCCGCAGCCCAGGCATGCCAGGACACAATCTGGTTGAAAGACATGCTGCAGGAGCTACCCATAAACTACAAGAGGCCGCCGCTCGTGAATGTCGACAACAACTCTGCGGTCCAAGTCGCCACCAATGTGGCACCAACACGCAAACGGAAGCACATCAATATTCGCTTCCATTACTTTCAGGATCACGTTACAGAAGCCCCTATAACCCTCAAGCACGTCGCCAGCACAGAGATGCTAGCCGACCCACTCACTAAACCACTAAGTGAGGCGTTGTTCACCTCGCTGCACGCGAAAATGCGCCTCTGTCCTCTCGCACCCACTCCGCGCGTTGGGGGGACTGACACGCCGCCAGCAGCTCCTACACAACGCACGAGTGGTCGCGGAGTAGTAGAGCATCCGACACGCCGCTGACACGCCGCATTACAGTAGCGACGGCGCCTCCAGCCAGGAGAGACATAGATAGAGAGTAAACACCTTGAAGGCCACCTGGAGAGAAGGGGGTCACAAGAGTCTTTCTCATTGCGGACTCCTTTCGCCTCCTGCGCAAGTCCAACCTGGACGGGCAAATTTACACGTGGCCAAATAAATTTGACACTGGACAACAGACTGATGAGTTCTGAGATGCTAACCATGATTGAAGACGGCAAGATTGTCGCAAGAATGTCAGTCCTTCAGATATAAATTGTTGTGGAAAATGTTTACATTTTGTGTTTTTCGGTTTGGCCCACTGGCGGAGAATAAAGATAGAGACACGAATCTGTGGCCTACGCATAAAAGATAAATAGAAATTGTTCCTTCTACTGTATTTCATAGCGCTCGATTATTTACAACAATACCTTCGCATATAGTTGTCATTTGGGGGGTACTGTATACGTTTTCCTTCCCGATAAAAAGCTGACCATGCATCAGGGGCGTTCTAGGTGTTTTGGAAAGTCGGAAATTTGGAAATCGGAAATTGTACAGCAGGGCACCGATTTCCAATTTCCATCTTGGATCCGGTCCAAAACATTTTGGAAACTTTTTACGGACACCTAATCATGTCGCACTCAAGTGGGGAGTATTAGGTTATAGGCTAGGCGTGCTCGTACAGTGTCGTTGCCTGCTTGATTAACTTACCATGCGTGCTCCCTTTCGCCGTCGTCTGGCTCGGCGGGCTTTCCCGATGCGCATACTATCAAAGATCGAAAAACGAAGGCCCACCAGGGAGACAATGCAAGTTTTACTGTCTGCAGTCGTGCAAGCGACCATGAGATGCTGTGTTTTCCGTCAACAAGAGATTACAAACACACGAGAAAATTTTAATTCCAATGCACATCTGGCAACTATTGGTGAAGATCTTTTTATAAGATTGTACAGGCTGTCACCCCACCAGTTTCGATATCTGTGCAACTAGTCGCGTCCAGAGCTTGAATGAACGCAAATCCGAAGAAATTGTTCCAACTCTAAAAAAGGTGTCGAAACAATGCTCTGTATTGCTATGCGAATTTTGGCAGGGGGAAGCTATTTGGACACGGGATGGCATTACGGCGTGGCAAGGTCTACCACATATATATATTTTTCATGAGACAATACAAGCGCTTAACAAAGTGCTTGCTCCAATTGAGTTTCCAGTATCAGAAACAGATTGCAGTAATGCAGCACGACAATTCCAACTACTACGCAATTCTGCCTTAGAAGGCATTATAGCAGCTCTAGATGGTATTGCAATGAAAATACGCCAGCCTACGTTGAACGACACGCCCGACCCTCGAAAATACTTCAATGGCAAGGGGTTCTATGGCTTGTGCGTGCAAGCTGCTGTTGCCGCAAACTACAAGTTTCTATTTGTGTCTGCTCACCATGCCGGAAGTACAAATGATTCAACTGCCTTTCAAGCCACGCTACTGCACTCTGTGGTCAAAAATGGTAATCTGCCCTCATGGGCACGAATTGCTGCAGATGACGCGTATGCCAACAGTCGGCATGTTCTGACACCATACGGCGGATTTGGTTTATCGCAGAGACAATATGCGTTTAACTTTTATTTGTCGTCCTGTAGGATAACGATCGAACAGGCCTTTGGCATGTTGGTTTCTCGCTTTGGCATTTTTTGGTCTCCCCTGCGATTTTCGGTGGCATGCAGCACACTTATTGTTGTTGTTTGCTGCAAGATTCACAATTATTTACTGAATACAAATGATCAAACCTACTTTGAAACACTGGATACAGCCGAACAGATCGAGGTCCAGGGGAACCCTTTTGTTCATACACAGAACACTTTTGTTCATACACAGAACACTTTACATTTGGAGCAAGAAATGCGGAGAGGGCGTGTCCGCACGAGAGAGAACACAGACGAGAGGGAAAGAGCTGCAGACATTCTATGCAGCCTTGGTCTTCTTCGACCACGAAGTAGACGATAGCTCCTATCGTTTCTGATGATATGCAATCAAGTTCCAAATCCCGGTGTCTGTAGTGTACTTTCAAGACTTTCAACGGTTTGGATACTTCTTCACTTCAATAAAATATGTCGACTCAGAAATGATATCCTTGGCAGCGCCGTTGCCAAGAGCTGCCCCGCCCCTGTAGCCCGCCCGCACTTGCCGCTGGAGTTGCCAGCACACACTACACGACCGGCATTTAGCGACTGACAACCTCATTACCCACTCTTTCCTCGCCAAAGCCCCCTTCCCGGCGTCACTACCCCCGCCACTTGATCCCGGCTCCCTTCTTCACCCCCATCATTCCTTCCTAACCCCCGGAAGGGTGGGTAGTGCGGTTGTTAATCGTTGGCCGCGGGGCGTAGAGTGCGTGCACGATTCCATTCTCACACCCCCTATTCGTTCCTCCCCCCCACCATTCGGTCCTCACCCCCCCACCATTTTATTCTCAACCTCTTAAGTTGTTAGTCGTTGGGGACCGGGCGTGAAAAACGGGCACCATTATTTCCTCACCCCCAAAATTCCTTCCTTACCGCCCCCCACCCCCCCGCCCCCCCCCCCCCCATTGGTGTCCTTTGCCCTCTAACGCCTCCCCTTCCCCCCTCTCGCATCGCACATCATAGCGTGGACCTCTCAGCGTCCAAACCCGAGCTCCTGGGGCCGCCTGAGGCCGCCGATCGGCGCGTCGGGGGCGCGCGATACGCGCAGCGCACATTCTTGACACCTCCAGCGATTTTTGTTCATGCCAGGGTAGATGACCCGAGCC
>NW_005178562.1:0-10705 GCF_000350225.1 Chondrus crispus | reverse complement strand
GCTGCAATAGAAGCATATCGCTAGTATTCCATATGTTCACTTTAGTGAACATAAGCAAATTCTAATTTTTTGGACAGCACCTCTTATGTTCACTAAAGTGAACATAAGAGAGCAAAAATGTCGTCTTCGTAATGCTCAATTCGACCAGCTTCTTTTGTTCAATCATTTTCACGATTTAGCAGCATGTGATTGGTGCATAAAACATCTATCTACTCCAGGTTCAACGGACAAAATTGACCATCACAAAGCTATAAAATTATTCTTCCATCCCGCAGCGTCCGTTTGGTCACATTTCCTGTGAAAATGGCCTCCCTTCTGTCGCCTTCGGAAGATGCAATCACCTCAGCACCAATATCATCCACAAGAGGCCGAGTCACGGGAGACCTTGACGATCTCGCGGTGTCCGTGGTACTGGCTGAGGCCGTCACAGAAGTACCGCTAGTCCTTACCGAAAAGAAGCAGACCCCACAAAGGGTTGGCGTGTGGTAGAAGCGGGATGTGACCGTATTGTGATGCAAGACACGTTTCTGAACGAGCTTGTGTCCGACAAGTCCCGATTATTCTGCTCATCTGCAATGAAAAGGCTGGATTTAGAGTGCAGCGTCAATGAGATATCTCCTACAAGGGCTGGGTGCATTAATCTCTTTTGCAAGGAAACTCTATTGCAGTGTATGGGGTTTTTGAATGAGCAAATAATACTTCGGGGCAAAGGTCGAGTGAAGCTCAAACTTCCAGACATGTTTCGATTCTTAGCTGTTTTCATTTCTTCGCACACAACAGGTCTAAGCTACAAAAAGACCCTCGAAGTACTACGTTGCCTTGGCTGCAACACACCGAAACTAGACGATGTCCGATACATTTCTTCTAATGTTTTAGCATACCCAGTCACCGGCCGGGGTAATGATGGTTTGAGTTCTTGGAACTCTCCACGAGACCAGATTCCATTTTTGTCATCATTTGAGGAGACTGCTTTCCGAATGACAGGAAAAATATTCATCGCTCCGCAGCATTTGTTTGCAACGTTGGACGATGACTTATACGGAACACGTGCTGTCGATAATCAAGTTAAGACATTAAGTGCCTGTAAAGCGGATAAAGAAGGTCATGTTGCAGATTCCCTCGCCGACGCTTTCTTCAGGTTAACTTTGGCGCTACGGTTCCGTCGGAGAGGTGAGTCACAAGCACAATATGTTGACTATTTACTGAGCAACCTGCTTGCAGTGCGTGGGGAGCAATCATTACTGGGGTTTATTATTGCAGCAGATCGTGGTTATGGAAAGTATTTCTTTCTTAAAAGATTGCTGAGGAAAGGAATAGGGGTCATGATGATAATGCCAGATCACGTTTTAAGATGTCATCCCGTCGTTGCTCAGTCCTTTTTTGATGTGACAAGGAATGAAGATGACAGTGAAACTGAAAGCGGTTCTGGCTCTGATAACGCAAATGATGCGGAGTTGCCAGAAATAGTGAATGGTTCCGAAATAATTGCCGAGGGTGACTCGCATGCTGCCGTTGATGCGTCCCAATCGGCGTTTACAGTACTGGATCGTCCGAAAAAGTTTATTATAGAAGACGGGCCTGACGTAGGCCCCTGTGCTAAGATGGCAAATAAGTTTTTACGTACTGCAAGAGGTGGTCCGAGAAGAAGTGTAGCAGCCGTTGCCTTGAGAGAGCGAGGTACAGAAAAATCTAGCAAGGTCATTCGGTTCTTGTTCTCTATCCCAACTCTCCTTCAACAAAAACTCAACACTTGGATTGCTGTCCCTAAAACTTCAAAACTTTCAGGGCTTCATTTATTCAGAAATCGCACTTCGTCAGGTCAGATTGCTCTGCCAGCAGAAGGGTCTGACAATTTGAGGGATAAAGCTGAATACAAGCTTTGGAATAGTTGCACAGTATTAACTGTGGACCAACGTTGTGCAGAATGGTTCATACTGAGACAGTTTCGAATAACCGGGACAAATGCGGCTATGTTAGTTCAAAAGGATGCAAGAGCTCGAGAACTCATTGGGTTTACTGTATTACCACAAACAGAACTACCAACACCCAAAGAACTTATTTCTTCTTTGGCTTCTGGGTGGTTCAGCTCTAGTAGGTTTACAGAACACATGAAGCGAGGTACTGCAAACGAAGAGGCAGTTTTGAGTTCACTGCAAAACAAGGCATTTATAAAAGCGGTTTTTGAAGTTGGCATGCTGGCCAGCAACCTGTTCAGCTGGATCGCATGCTCACCTGATGGCATTGCCCTTTTGGATTTACAGCAGACACCATTTGAATTCAATGAAGAGATTGATGGCTCCGCATCATTAGCCTGTATTGAAATCAAGACGAGTGTTGCAGATTCTAGTCTGCAAAATAATTTACTGCATTCGACTCCCGACGTAATTTACTGTTCTGTTGGTGATGCTTGTTTCAGGGAGTTTATTCCAGAAGAGCTCGTTTTTCAAGTTCTATTACAGTTGTGTATTGTGAAGACGCAGTACGGAATTTATGTTGCGGCGTCTGAGACAGGTTTGCTGCGTACAGTTATAACTAAGTGTGAGCAATCTACATTGGATTCTTTTCTATCGCTCCTGAGCCGTATCTCAGCACCTTTGGTGTCTTGGGCTGATAACAGTGACAGTTTAATCCCGTCGTTTGCGGATGGATCTACCAGAAGAAAAATCAAAGCACACTTTCCTTTCTGGAAGACCATTAACTCTTTCATTACTACGAAACATTTGTTCCCACCTTTTAAAGCCTTTTAAACATGGGACACAGAGCTTTTATTCTAAAACGAAAGGGGGGGTGGATGGTAGCGCTCAGGCCAGAGCCATTCTACGCTCCCCGACATCATCGCTTCAATAGGAACGAAAAGGTCGTCACACAAACCCTCAACACACTGTTTGTCAATTTTTTAATAACTTGGAGGATGTCTGAGAGGCGGTCAAGGCTGCAGACAACAGAGTCATTCAATAGCCTAGAGAGTTTTAGAAATGCACTGAATTCAGTGCAGTCGTTGGCTGAATTTGCAATTGACAGTGCTCAGGGTTTACTAATTTATGCTGATCAACTTGACAGTCAATTGAATGCTGCTGTCCATGACGAAGATACTGGAGTGGTCAGTGATCGAGAGTTTGAAGCATTGCGCTCTCTAGCCCAAAAGTGCAAGCGTAACAGAATGGCCTTTTCTAATAGAAGAGAGGGAAGAAAGCTACGTCTCTCAACACGCTCCCATGAACAAATACAGTGCCGTCCTCCTGTTTTTTGTGGCTTGTGTGGAACCGAGCGTGCATCAAGCACCTATGCACCACACCGGTCAACATTCAAATGCAAGTTCTGTGCAGTTCATCTATGCGTCAGATTGCATCCAGGGATATGCAAAAACTGCTGGGATTTATAGCACTCAAGTCGCGATGTAGAGCCCAGAGTTGTGCCAAAGACGCCCACATCTTCGAAGCATCGAAGAGATTCGTCTGAACAAAACGGAGAGCGTATCACCATTCGCAGATGTAGACCATCATTGTAGACATGCCTACTGTAAATAAATACTGTCTATTGGAGGCATATTTCACATTTTTATGATCAATTTTGTGAACATAAGACTTTTTGTCGGGTTAAAAGAAGACCAAACGTGCAAACTTTCAGTGAACATTTGGTGTGCTTCTTTTGATCTCTTAGCATCCGCCAATCTTCAAAGGATATACGCAGTAAAGGAGAGAATGACTACGGCAAGGAGATTTTGTTTGAGGCCAGATATTGGCCGAACAACATGGGTGTAAATAGTTATGTTCACTTTAGTGAACATAAGAACAGAATACTAGGGATATGGCCCCACCCCCACGTATTGTGCGAGCCAGAGAACTGTGTTCCGAAAAATCTTGCCGGCCTTATTAAATTTCTTCTCGATTGAGCTCTCCACGGCGAGCACATGACCAGACCGAGGACAGTCGATAGGGAAGCGCGTCATGTGTGCGATACTGCTTTGCAGGACAGTTTGAAAAATGGACGTATCCGGCGTGCTGCGTTCTGACGGGTTCGCCTGGACGCTCTCCGCGACTGAGTTACATGCGCCCGTCTGAAGTGATGCCAGCGTCCGGTTCCACGTGGCAATTCGGGCGTTTTTTGATGTTAAGGACAAGCTCGACGCGCTCGACGGAAACGGATTTAACCTGAACGTCTGCAGACTCGAAAATACCGAGGGCTGTATGGGAAGCGGAGCCCTCTGCAGTCCATTTAAAACTGTCGCCCGCTTCATGCCAAGGACGCGGGTGATCAGGTCGACTCTTGTGACGACGGAGACGCCTTCGACGGGATTGCTGTTGCCGTCGACCGCGACAAGAGGGATGGCGTGCAGGCGGGGCCGGGCGTGTAGTGCGGGCACCATTTTTTCCTCACCTCCAACATTCGTTCCTCACCCCCACCATTTCTTTTTCACTCCCCATTCGGTTCCCACCCCAACCACTCCTTCCTTACCCCCCACCACCCGCGCGTCCCCGCCATCATTGGCGACTCTGGGCCCTCTCCCCCCTACTCTTTCCCCCGCCTCGCTCCACCTAGCATGGATCTCTCAGCGTCCGAACTCGTGTTGCTCAGGCCGCCGATCGGCGCGTCGGGGGGCGCGCAGTACGCGCAGTTTCCGGAGCGCCGTTCGAGACCCCAGGAGCTGGCAGTTGCGCCGACATGCGGCGGTACAAGTCCATATCTTGTGCGACATGGCACGTGTACACGTGCAGAATTGAAGCATTTAGAATTGGGGATTCGGATGCGCTGCACGTGGATAAATTTACACTGATTTGCATAACAATTCCCTCGCCCCCCGCCATCCTTCGACCTCCCTCCCCGTTCCCTCCCCGTTCCCTCCCTCCCTCCCCCTCCCTCCCATCCGCCCTCCCTCTGTACGCCGCTCCCGCTCTCGTGCGCACTCTTCGCCATCGTTCGCGGCCTCTACGTCGCTGCCCCGGACCTCCACCTCCAGACCACTTCGGACAGCACTCTCTACGTCGCCGCCTCCGCTCTCGCCCTCATCCTAACCGGCTGAAACCTCCGCCCCCGAGAGCCGTCCTCCACGACGCCTGCAACTCTGCCCACTACTCCCTTCCCCCGTCGCCCGCTCGTTGCTGCCCTTTAACGCATCTAGCTAGCCTCTTGCGAGCCGCGACGCGCCCAGCCATAGGTCTTTGAAAAAGGCATTCAAATGCCAAGCGGGGATGAGATTTGCCACTCAGAGGAACGTCTGGCTACGCATGAAGACTGCAGCATTGTTAATTCTTTAAGCGCAACTCCTGGGGCCGTCATCCTTCCAGATGAGGAGGAGATATTTTTGCCACCGACGCCATCATTGGCACGGTCTACAATCCCGAACCAAGTGGCAGAGGCAATTAATTTAATACGATGGTCGCTGATAGACAATACAAGCTGCAAAAAGATTCTGAGGGCAATTAAAGTATCAGGACTTTCAAATGTCAGACTCCCATCGAAAAGGAAGGCCATCGCCTTCAAGATGGTTCAAAGAGGGTTTTGCATAAATACAGCATTTGAATTGGCGGACCACACAGAAAGCGAGAGCAACTTTCTCTCCCCTGCTGCCCATGCCCTTTCCTAGATCCCTTCGACAACCGTAAAGGTAGTGAAGGAATCTAATGGAGCGTAAGTACTTCATTGGAGTCGTGGAGACATACCAGTTTTAGAAGATGAAAACGTTTTACTTGGTTTACCTCTACTGAGGGAATATCGCTAACAAGATGGGACACGGCAAAGGGAACCTGATTCCGAAGCAAGCGAATTTTGCCGTCTTCTTCATGTGATAAATGACAATCGCATGACAACGACCAGGTCTATGCTCATGGAGTCGAGGACGCGAGCACCACTGTACAGCGAGGCGGTGGATGTTTGGACCGACAGTATCGCCCCCCGTTTCAATGATGCTACGTTCCAGCGTACCGCCTTTCGTGGATTGGCGGGAGGGGTCACGACTGCAGATATTTCCGGAATTAATCCGGCAAGAACAACATGCCTACGAAATAGCGGCGTACTTAAGAAAAAATTCGGGGAGTTCAAGTCACTATATGGAACATGTCTCTCACGATTTGAGGCATCTGGTCAAGGAGACAGTGAGGACTTTGTTTACTTTGCCGGCGGAAAAAACTATATTATGTACGCGTTTTGCTTTTTACAAGCTCACTCGGTGTTGCAACCGCTGGCGACGCGCGCTTTGCAACGAAATTCGCCACGACAAGAGGGTGTGGGAGATGGAGTCAGTCCTGAGCCAGGGTTGGGGCGAAAAAGAAGAAGGGAAACCCAAGAAATAAATATAGTTGGCATGGAATCGTTATCTTCTGTTTTCATGCCGCACTGCCCTCGAGTAGCCGAGGAAACTGAGTCCGCGGAGGGAGATGAAGCTAAATACGAGGCCTCCGAGGCTCGGGGCCGGTCCACACAGGCACTCCTAACCGCCATTTCCCAAGCAAAAAATGCAACGTGAAGCTTCGGACGAAGACGAGATCATTCTTTACGCAGACACTGTGAAAACTCTGATGACAGAGCTTTCAGGTACCCCATTAGTAGTGGAGAGATTTCACTGTACTCCTTTGTCTGTAAATGTTTCCGCAAGCGAATCGGATTTTAGAAGCTGCGTGTACATGGGGATGGCACCTTCTGCTTTTCCAAACCTTCCAACGTCCTGCCGCCTTCATCTCCCGCGCGGGGAGCGCTGCTGCCGCCGCCCCAACGCTGTCGCCCTTTTTGCACGGGCCGTCCCCCTCTCACCGCACGGCCTTCGCGCCCACTGCTGCCGCGACTCTCGCTCGCCATGCCGCCCCGCTCCTCCATCAAAACGTGTAACAAAATGAACACCGCGAGCGTCCGTCTGGCCAGCCGACATCCCCCCTCTCTCCCCCTCTGTGGTCCCATCCTTGTGCGTTTTCCGGCTTTAGGTCGCGATTAGCCGGGAAGCGAGCTTCTCCCCAATCCCATAGCGCGGCCACAGCGGCGCCGGATGGACATGGTGAAGGTCTTGGTATTGGACCTCTCTGACATCCTCTTAAAGTCATCTGGATCCATCATGAGCTCTGCGCCGTCGAGATGTGTATGGAGGCCCGGCTGCCTGATGGAGGCGCCTCAGAGGCGAAACTTAACGGCACTGGAGCGGGCCGGTGTGTAAGCGATGGCACAGCGGGTGGCGTGGAAGATGTAGTAGACGGGCCTGTGTCTGGGGGCGCGGCGTAGAAGGCGGTGTGGTCGCTGGCGAGCAGGTAGCCTCCACGCAGCTCTGCCCAGGAAATGGCCCAGGATGGGAAGGGGAAGCGCGAGGACAGGAGGCGGAAATCGACCCAGCCGGCCATGAAGTCGGGGTTCTTGCGCAGCAGGCGGACGTCAGGTCGACAGAGAGGCAAAAGGCGCGTGCGATGTGCGCGAAGTTGGCAAAGTGAAGGAGAACGGGACTGGAGGGGACGGGAACGGCACTGGGGAGGAAGGGAACGAGAGGGGACGGGCATTGTTGACTCTCTTATTTGGCGGGACTTCGATTGCCGTTTCATCCGTTTTCGTGTAGGGGAAATTCCGGATTTCCCCTACACGAAAACACATTATGGAAAAGTGGAAACACACGTGGCAACGTAGCAGGCGCTTATTGGATATGTGGCGTATGACAAGTTTCCAAATTTCCAAATTTCCGACTTTCCAAAACACCTAGAACGCCCCTCAGTGACTGTCGGATTGTTGTTGTGCTTTCTTCGCATGCTTATGGTTTTTTTAGACTGGCGTAGGGCTTCACCCGGCGTAGGGCTTCACCAGCCAGGAGAACACCAGAACTCAGATGACTAGAAGCGTGTTGATGGCTCTTTGCTCATTAACACGAACTTCGCAAGAAAAAGGGCTCAAAATAACTGTCACAGGGGAGAAAGCAGCAACTTGGATGACTTTCGCAGGTGGGTTTGCCTTCGCCTCACAAGACGGTACAACAACATCTATCAAATCTTATTGGTTCCGGAACTAAGCCCCCACATGCGTCGTTGCCGAAACACTTCCTCTCGAGATTTGCATGTGACCGAATCCATGCCAAAGCGCCACCTCCAGGCCTGATTTCATGTCGCAGGACACTTCGCGACGTTAAATGGGAACCTTGTGTTATGAAACACTCTTTCCAACTCAGTGCTCCCAAATACACTAGTCGCTCGCTTGTCTTGGAACAAGACTATTGCACAATGCGTGGTGTAAGAGCCGAGTCACCAACACTGCGCTCATACAGTACTGTAACACACTTTTCACTTATGCTTCATACAGCAACAACAGCAACATGCTTGGATACAAGGTGAAGTGAGATGACATAGACGGTGACACTGCAGTATAGAGAAGCGCCTCTTCTCCGGAGCAATCCAATCTTCTCATCCAAGCATAACTAACTAAATTGGCCACAAAACATTGCAAATACACTATTCTGAACTGACTGTTTGCATATCCAGATTTCTCAGAGAAGTTCCCACTGCGGCCGCGTTGCCTGTAAACTATTACGATTATATATATTACATGTATTCAATACGGACCTGAGGCACTCATCTTCACCTTTCTCCACCGATGTGATTCAATAACCACGACTCCACCTTTTTTCCGGTAGATTACAGTACGACTGTTACGTTCGGTCTAGAGCGTTTACCCGACTGGGGTCTTTCCTCACGTGAGACCAGCCCTTCTTTGCAAAAATATATACTTGATATTGCAAATCTAGAAAGTCATTTCCGACACCAACCACTGCTTTAGTCAATTATCATATCTCAAAGAACACCGGATTGCAGTTTGAATACGCCGAAAGACAAAGAATCTGGTTAGGTTTAAACTCTACGCGACCCGCTTTTTTAAACGAGCGTTCTGGTTTCGAAGTAATTTTGCAAAGCGTTTCAAGGTTGCAAAAAAGACTTCTTTTACAGGCATTTCTAAAACGGACCAGGAAGGACAAGTAGTTCCCACCAAAACCTTTCCTTCCGCAACGCAAAAATCAAGTACAGTGGCGAGGGTATCTTTCCGTTCTTATAGAAAGCAAAAGTCCAGAAAAAATTGGTTTAAAAGTAACGTCATATCTGAAGACGACGGTCCAATAGAAACTCAGATCTTGTGGCTACTTTTTGATATGCCATGGCATACTGTATGCAATGTGGTAAAAGGGGGGGCCTCCAGGCCAGGAGACATGCCGGGGGGGAGGTGTACAGTAACGTTGTCCGTAAAATAACGCGTTGTTTTTTTCCATTTGCCCACAAACTCGCTGGACGTAAAGTAAACCCGAGTTTGAAAAATCCCACGAGTTTTGCGGACTGACCTCCAGCAAGGTACCTGCCCGCAACAAACGCAAGTCTGGTACATCGTTGTGCCGTCCGACGGATCACGTGCACCTGGGCAAATACTCGCTGAAGCAAATATTGTAGCTCGCCACAAGGATAGAATAGGCCTCAGTCGAAAGGGCGATGTGTTTCGTCTTCTTGACGGGCTGAGGGGGGCCGTTTAGAGAGGACCGCTTTTTAGAAGCTTCTACTTGTCTGTCTTCTGCGATTGCTTTAGCGGCATATGTGGCAGATCTTGTGGTGCTTCGATCCGTTGATGGACTCTGGTTAGATGAAGTGATAGGGGCGTCCATGACGCAAACCGGTACGAACCGTGCAGTATGAGACTCGTTTGTGCTGATGAGAGAGCGGAAACCCCACTTCGTTTTCCTTCAAGACGGGTCGATCCGGCACTGCCGTACAGTAATCAGACGGATGCGAAAACTCGTGGAAAACTCACATGTCCGGAGTTTTCGGTATGCTGTGAGTTTTGCAAAACTCGTTGTCTGAAAATTTTGCAATCAGAAAATCCGAGCAAACTCGCGGCCAAAACACGTATTTTCGCGACTTTACGGACAACGTTAGTATATGTAGTAGCGATATCCAACATGCAAAGCGCGTCAGAAAGTGCTTCATAGTTAACTAGGTATTAATTCCTTTTCGGCGCCAGATCCCACTGAACCATGCAATTCGTCGACGATGGGCGCAACAGCTCATCTGTGTCGAGGAGATGTTTTCATCAGCGATCAACCACGACGCGACGATTCCTGCTCTGAACCTCGCAAAACGCTAAACTGACAAATCTCATGTATAATACAGAATTTCCGACTAGCTCATGAAAGCGAAACAACTCACCCTGCGATCAGGAAAGGACGAAACAAAAATGAGCAATGGGAACTATTATGTTCCACTATGACAACGCTTTCAAAATAAAGGTTGTATCTCAAGAAACCTTCACTCCGTTCTCTATCATTGGTTTTAATGAGCTGGATATATGATACTATTTTTCCTTCTCGGTTTTACAGACTCTTTCATTAATGAATACTTCAGAAGCAACTACACATGCATAGAAGAGACGGGAGAAGGCCGCAACCCAGGCAAATAGATCAGTTCAAAAGCAGTAATGGTCTTCCATGACACTCATCGTAAGAAGAATTATAGCATCTCCTCTTGCTGGTTGCGGTCTGTCATCGGGAGTTAGTTGCATCAACTGTACCGCCGGTCTAATGCCATCTCATACTCTTGAGAAGCAGTGTGGCTTCATTTGTACTTGAGGGCAGCTCGCTAAACGCAACTCCAGCACAACGGATAAAGCGGAGTCCAACGAGCCATGGTAGAGTTTTTGAGAGCACGCATTCATCATTGACGTAGATGTAAACCTTGTCGTGCTTAATCCGAATCGAATATTTTGTGGG
>NW_005178561.1:23899-28246 GCF_000350225.1 Chondrus crispus | reverse complement strand
GCTTCTGTGGACACACCGTCCCAGTGCGGCATCCGCAGGGAACATCCGCGGGCCCAACTGTACCAGACGAAGTCGCCGCGTTCGGAGAGGGACCAGTCCAACCGTTCGGAGAAATCGAGCAGAGCCTCGGCCCCAACCGGGTCGAAGGTAGTGCCCTCGAGGATGGCCGCCACCCCGACCGACCGGATGAGCTGCAAGAGCCCCGGGGACAGTCGGAAGAGTGAGCCCCGTTCTCCGGGCCCGTTTGAGCTCCGGCTCGCCAAGCGGGGATCCGGGCACTTGGTGAAGAACGGGAGGCCGTCCCGCGCGGCGTGCAGAAAGCACAGTAGCGCCAACACCGCCCACTCGGACAATAAGATCGCGTCGATCAACCGTCGCGTCTGAGGTGTCGAGCCTCTCCCGAGCGAACCGGGATGCATCCAGCGCGCGGCAACGTACGCCAGCGCGCTGGGGGTGGGAACGCAGAGGTACTGCGGGGCCTCGAGAGTGTGCCAGTCCATCGGTAAAGCGGGGTACAGTCGCCCCCGGGACGCCGGGGGCACCGAGAAAAACTCCGTCAGGTGCCACATGTGGAAGTAGTCGTCTCCACGGCGCCACCGCAGGCGACTCTCCTTGGCGGAGTTCTCCCCCCACCGAACACGGTCGGCGATGCTATACCATCGGTCGAAGGGCCGGGGGAAGGCCACTAGCTGCACACGAGGCGCGGGGTCCACTTCCCGGCCGAATCTCCCGAGGAGGTTCAGCAGCCGCGAATGGTACTCATCCTCACCCGCACAGCGGACATAGAGGAGGTCCGAGCCGGATACAGTCACCGACCGGTGGGGGGCGTGGAGACAGCGCGTCCTCCAAGCTTCCGAGCGGTTCTCTTGTCGGATACGACCGCGAGGGGAGGGCGTACGAATGCCCAGCCGCCTCGGTATCGCCTCGAATCTTGCCGCGTCCGGATAATCCGCATTGACGTAGGCTTCGACGGAGATTGGCGGTTGACCCCGTGAGGGGTTCCGCCCACCTCGAGCCGTGCGATGGTCCATGTCGGCCCCGGGGAGCAGGCCTCGGACCGCACGAACACCGTTACGGAGCCATCCGGAGGGCAGAGTGGCCGCCGCCGGGTACGTCCCTGCATAGGGGTCGGGGCGTGTCGGATGTGGATCTTCATTGACTACCGAGGGTCCCCCGGCTCCGACCCGGTCGGGCAACTGCGTCACCGCGGTTGCACCGCCAACGCGGGGAACCGGGATGGATCTCAGCGGGACTGGTAGCGGCCCGCGTTCCGCAGGCGTGAAAGCGGCAGTTGGCGCGGGCGTCGCTAAGGGGGAGCCCTCAGAGGAGGGCTGCCCCCGGTCCGTTCGGTGGTTCTCCATCCGTGGGGAAGGGAGTAAATCGGGAGATGAGGTGTGAGGGAGAGTATGGCTGGTGGTAGTCGTGGGGAGAAGCGTTGGGTGAGTTGTGGGAAATGATGAAAGCGTGAGGGGATCCGCCACCGCATGGGAAGAATCACCGCGGTTAAATACCAAAAACTCCACAGGCTCCCCTGTGGAGGTGGCTGCCACGCGACCGCGCGCCCGCGGTCGGCGCGGGTTTTTCCGTACGGTGAGAACTCTCTGCAAGCCGGTCATGGTACAACTCGGCCGCGACGAGGACGTGTCGCGAAATAAGGAAGGGGGTCTGTAGTACAATTGCGTACCACGACCATCCCGGGGAGATGTGAACCGGACGGAAGAGCGGGTACTACTGTAGCGACCGGGCTTGCACGCGCCCGTAGCGGAGTACAGTAGTACCCCGCGGGTCACACGTGCTACAACCGCTGGCGTGGCCACGGGCACACGTGTGTAATCCGTACGGTTATAAGTAGTAATTAGTAGTTAATGGCACGAATTTGTTAATTGTGTACAGTAGCTGGTATACAGTAAGTAACAGCTACTGTAGCAGGACAGGTGTCCTGGCGTCCCACTTAGGGGTTAAGACCAGGGGCACCTGCCCCGTCCCAGTAAAGAGGAGGCAGACTCGCCTCCCTTCCCTTTACGGCTAAGTGCTAACACCGTTCCGGTTTTCCTTTAGCTCGGGCTTCTAACCCGTGACCGGCCGTCCGGGTATAACACCACCGACCGGCTGCGCGTCACCGGGCACGTGAGCCTTCCCTCTTTTCGAGTCCATCCGTACGGTTTTTATCCGCGCGTGGGTAACCCAGCGTCGCGTGCTCCCTCACCTCTAACCCCCCTCGTTCCGAGTGGTCGGGACGAAGGTAGTTATACCACAGTCCTCAGTTCACGTCAGAACGGTGGAAAAGTTTGCTCTTGAAGGCTGGAATACGTCAAGATGAATCCGGTGTCGAGAGCCATAATGCACTAGGCGCTGGAGAAAGGTATCACTCCTTCCTTCGCCAGATCCATCGTAAGGTCCGTGCTGAGCATCCCAACCTAGCTCATGACTATGCTCTCTCTCTTTCGGTGAAGTCCATGAACGAAATAGGCGGGCCAAATGGACTCTGCCCTATGCTCCTCGTTTTCGGCGTACTTCCGCGGATGCCTCTAGCAACAAAAGACTTACCGGAACAACGCGAACGCATGAATGCGATGAAGACCGCAAGGTCGGAAATGGTTAAGCACGTTGCGAGAGCTCGTCTTTCTACGGCACGGAGAAGTAATGTACCTGGAGCAGCAAATTCGGAAATCCAAGCAGGTTGTAATGTACTTGTATATCGTGAACGACCGGATGAATGGCGTGGACCGTTTCGAGTGTTGAGTTGCGACGGGAAACAAGTGGTACTCAATGTTAACGGTCGTCATAGCACTTTTTCTGTTGACAAGGTCAAGCCGCATAGGATACCTTCCGTTAATTCTGAGCAACCGTTGCGAGCAGATTCACTTCAGATCCAGGCTCTGAATGCGCCCGACTATGGTTCAAACATTGGTGGTGCTTCTATTAATGATCCAGCCATGGTTGCCGCGAATACGTTCTTTACGGGGATTCTTGTTAGCTTCAAGGATCTCAAGCATCATGGTGATATTTCTGAGCCGTGCAACGAAGTTCTGCCAACTTATCTGACTGAAGTCTTGAAGATAGGTGATCAAAGAGAAGATACCGAGCCATTCCTTTCTGCGAAACAAAAAGAAGTGGATGGTCTGACGTCGAGAGGCACTTTCATGAAGGTAAAGCAGTGGGACGTTCCTAAAGATGCGAACATTCTCGGCGGGAGGTTTGTCTGCACTTTGAAAAACAAAGGAACTGACAAGGAAAAGGCCAAAGCTCGCTACGTTGCTCAAGGACACAGGGACAAAGAAAAGCCCTTTATTGTCCATAATGTCACAACACTGCGCCAGAGCTCGGTCAAGATCCTAGTTTCCACCTGTGCAGTTCGAAACTTTCGCATCTTCTCTCATGATGTTACTCAGGCATATCTCCAGAGCGATGAGAAATTGACAAGGGAGATTTACATCAAGCCGAAGAAGCAGGATCAAAAGTTTTTTGGGGTCACTGACCAAGAACTGCTTCGGCTTTTGAGAGCTCTATATGGTATCACTGACGCAGGAGACTACTGGAGTGTCACTTTAGACACTCACGTCAAGTCCGATTTGCAGATGGTTCCGCTCGAGACTGATCCGTCGCTCTACATGAAGAACGGTACTAATTGCGTCGAAGGACTTCTTGGTGCATATATAGATGACTGCCTACTTGGCGGAGATGAAGGTTTTCAAGAGCTGACCAAGGACATGCTGTTGAAGTTTGACTCTAGACCCAGGGAATGGGACAATGTCGAGTTCTTAGGAACTCAAATTCGGACTTCATGGATGCATGCTGACGGTTGCAAAGCTCGAGTGTTCTCTGTAGGGCAGCCAGACCATCTCTCTAAGGTTTGCAAGATTCCGACAGACGTCAGCCTCGAAAGATTCAGATCAGTTCGCGCATCTTTCGCCTGGCTAGCTCACAGCAGACCCGATGTCTGCTGCGCGATCAATCGATCAGCCCAAGTCACTGAAGAAACTTTCTCCAAGCGGCATGTTGAAGAGATGAACTGTGCTATACACCGTGTTAGATCCTCGCTGGACCTGTTCCTAACCTACAGTCCGCTTGATCTTGGAACTCTTCACCTTAGAGCATACACGGATGCCTCTTTCGCGACCAACGACTGTCGCATAAACACCCCACACACGGCGGAGGGGTGTTCGCGATGTTCGGCGGAAGACCCCGGATCGGCGTACCGAGGGTCTTGAACCAACCAACGCCACCGGAAGCGGGCCGGTAGCGGGTGGTAGAGCGTGGTCGGCGGGGACGCGCGCGTAGGCGAGTGGATCGACGCCTCGACGCCCCGGAGCAGTACCGGTTGACGATCCGGTACTGACGGGCGGA
>NW_005178561.1:22362-23747 GCF_000350225.1 Chondrus crispus | reverse complement strand
GAGAACGCCACCGACAGTGACAATGGATTAGAAGGATCCAGCGCGCGAAGGAGGTGGAGAAGGACCGAGGGCGAGCAAGACCTGATTGAACCGGAGGCGCACCCCCCCTACCCGCACACGTGAACGCGGACGTTCACGCCTAAGGGGGGGGCCGTGTAGCATAACCGCCGGCTACTGTACTATACATTAGATTTAGAATTAGATCTCACGCTGTAAGGTCCGTACCTTACAGCGTTAGATCTAATTCTAAATCTAATGTATAGTACAGTAGCCGGCGGTTATGCTACACGGCCCCCCCCTTAGGCGTGAACGTCCGCGTTCACGTGTGCGGGTAGGGGGGGTGCGCCTCCGGTTCAATCAGTTCTTGCTCGCCCTCGGTCCTTCTCCACCTCCTTCGCGCGCAGGATCCTTCCAATCCATTGTCACTGTCGGTCGCGTTCTCGTCTCGGCACCGCTTGGTGTCTGCGCCGTCTTTCCCGCCCCGTCGCTGCTCCTCCGAGGTCATTCGTCTCCGTGCGCGCGTTTCTCTCCGCGATGAGGCGCGCGGAACCGCTCTGCGTCTTGGCCCTCCCACTCGCCGCCTTCGTCACACGAACGCGACGTCGGCGAGTGTCCTTCTTCTGTGCGGGGGAGGTCCACTCCCCCGCGATTCGGTGGGTCCTCTTTTGTTTCCGCCGGGGTGGGGGTGATGAGTGCCCCGAAGCGCCGTGCGAGCCAAGCCCGCAGTCCTCGGAAATAGAGTGACTCCTTTGGCGTATACGTCCTCTTCCTGGGGGTCGGTAGACCGTGACGGGAGGCGGCATCCCCCTTCGAATTGCCCGCGGTCCCCTCCTTACCACGACCGGTCGGTGGTTCCGTCTTGTACTGCGAGCTCCGCGCCCTATGGGTACCCTCTCCTTATGACATAGCCGTCGGTCAGCCTCCTCCGCGGTGGTCGCCGTACCTTCTCACACCACAGCTCGCGAGCTTGAGCCGCCGTAGACGACAGCAGAGGGGGGGGTCTCGTTCTGTACCTTGCGACGTGGGAGGATCCTGTCGCTCCCCCTCTCCCCGCCAACGCCAGTTGTAGAACCCCGTAGTGTCCTGTCCCGCGTGGCTCGTCGCATAGCGTAATTGCGTCGTCCAACCCCCCAGTCTCCTTCCGCGAACCAAGCCCGCTTACCTTCGGTTCGACACGTCGTCGCGTGTTGCCACCCTCATGCCGGGCCAGGGCCCGGGTGCCGTTCATCCCGTTGACCCCCAGGCACTCGCCTCTGATGTCGCTCGGTCGACCGCCGAGGGTGAGAGCCCGGCATCGAGGAGCGTGGGGTGGCTTTGCCGACGGTCGGCGCGCTTTCGTCGGGTATATAGGCTGGCGCGTAGAGGCCTGTCTCCACTTCTTCGTC
>NW_005178561.1:0-21348 GCF_000350225.1 Chondrus crispus | reverse complement strand
GTATAGCGTGGCCGAGGCTGAGTACGTCGATCGCATGGCCTCGGCCCTCTGCCTTCCCGGCGGACGGGGTTCGCAGCCGTTCGTCCTTGCCGAGGTCGCGGGGCTGTACGTGTGCCCCCGTCCCTATGCGTTCTCGAAGCCGTTAGTCGCGCTTCAGAAGTCGGCCAGTGCCTTGATGAGGATACACTCTATCGCGATCGCCCATCGCGACTGGTCGGCATATCGCCGAGCCGACGAAAAGGATGGGCGCGTGTTCCGCTCGGCATGCTTCGAGCATGGACTGTCCCCCGCCGATTTCCCCACACTCCCCGCCGTGGTTCGGGACTCCTTCCCTTCGCTGGGAGTCCACCCGCTCCTCCCGTACGTTCTTAAATACTTCGGGTCCGCCTTCCTAGAGGAGGACCACCCGGCGTATGAGTGTCTCTTGTCTAACTGCGAACGGGAGTGGGCGTGGTCGGTGTGCAACGCCGTCAGCACCGAGCTGGGTGTTAATGGCAGGGTGTTCATCCAGCCCACCCCGACGTTGGATTTCTTGGGGAGAGTGACGCCGGGGCTCCCCAAGGTGTCCTTGAATCCGTCTGACCGGGAGTCCACACACGTCGTGTGGACGTATACCGCCGTCTTGGATCTCCTCCGCCGTGCCGGAGGGGTGGGGGAACATACCCACCGCCCCTGGACTGACTTCTCCACCGGCGAACGGAGTGTCTTTTTACTGTACGACGTTCGCGCGGACGCATTCGCGTCGCGACCCGCCGTAGGACCGCCTCCAACCGGGTCGTCGGGGTCCCGCAGCGGTGTGGGCTCCGCTGCCCGTGCAGCGCGTCGCAAGCGTTACCGGGATCTGGACGCTGAGTCCCCGGACGTGTTCGCAGTGGGATCGAACCCATTTCGTATCGCGAGTCCCATCTACACCGAAACGCCTCGGGGCAGCCGAGGACCCTCCGAAATACTGCCCGTCCCGCCGCTCCGTTCCTTGGAGGGCGGACCTGCGCCGGGTGAGTTTGCGGATCGTGTCCTATCGCCAGGTGAGCTCGAGTCGATCCCCGAATTACTGCGCGCTTTGGGGCACTCCCGGGATCGTATCTGGTCTACCGGAGCGCTGCTAAGCACGATGGCAGGCTGGTACCTAGCCCGGAGTGACGAGGCTCGACGCCTCGGCGCCGAACGGGCCTCACTAGCTTCGCAGTTCCATCGTGCTCAGAGGGAGGTGGAGGCGCTTCGTGCCGCCTCGCTCCGTTACTCCCAATCCGTCGCGCGTCTCAGTGCTGACTGTGACCGCTACCGTGCGGAGCGCGACGAGCTCCGGGCGATTCGTGCAGCGCCAAGCGGGCGGCATCCGATGTCGCAGGGGGTGACGCCTTCGAGGCGTCGTCCCGTACCCCGCGATCCGTACGGTCACCTGGGGTCCGACCTCCCGGCTACTGGGAGCCCCGTAGGTCGTGGTGAGGGCCACGTCGGCGAAGCTCGCTACGCCGCCATTGCGATGCCCTCCCTTGCGGAGGTAAGGGCAACCCCGCCACGTCACCCCAGTTACTGCCCGACGTCGTCGTACGGTCCCGAAATCACGGAGACAGGGGAGGAGGCCGGTCGTTGACGCTGCCTAGCTAGTAGAAGCAGGTCCCTCTTCCCCTTGGTGCGATAAATGGACCTCCCCTCGATCCTTTCCTTAGTTATTCTTTCCCTACGTACCCGTTCCCCTGGGGGCTTGGAACCTTCCGCGCGCTCACCCCCGTCGGCGGGCGGAGACGACGGTACATCGTTCGTGTGAGACGGCTTCGCGGAGGTGCCCCACGGTAGACGTCGAGGCTGCCGGTCGTCTGATCGCGTCGTACCGCGCGTTTTATTTCCCCCCTTCGCCGACGGCTCCTTACGCCGACGCGTCTCAACCCCTTGCGGTCCATCGCGCCGAGGTGGTATAGACGCCGCCGGCTCGTCCGACGTGCGGTAGGTGCTTCCTTCTTCGAGGAGGAAGGCTCCTCGTCTGTCCCTCCGGCGGACTGTGCGGCGAAGAGATGGGGATTTGGCGAGCTCCTATTGGTCGGCCTTGTCGTCACTGCCCCAAGGGAGCTCGCGTCGTCCCCCGCCTCCAGTCGGCGTCGTGAGTCCCCGTAACAGGGACGGGCCGGTGCGTTACGGTTGCGGGGTCGTCCCTCCTTGATGTCCAATTCGGCCCGCTCCCACTTCCTCCGCGCGGCGTCATGCTTCCCTCTCGCCACCGCCCCTCGACCGCGTCGTCGGTCGACGTCGTTCTTCTCTGTGCCGGGGGCGTCGGGCTTCCGCGCGCTGGCGAACGCCGGGGTACTCCCCCGCTGACGGCGAGAGTTCGAGTGCCTCCACTCGCGTCCACCCACAGTTCGCTCGCGTGCGTTTCGGTGGTAATGGAAACGGCTGTACGAGTGCGTTGGCTCAGGTAGTCTCCTCGGGCCACGAAAAGGGGCTCCCTCTCGTGGAGCGGTCGGGTTACCTACCGACGTGGTGCCTCGCGCTGGCCTTCGGATCGGCGTCATGTCAACGAAGCGACGCCTCGCTCGGCGTAGACTATCCATCGCGAATAAGTCGCGGGACTCTTGGAGGGGCAGCGGCCATGTCCTCCTCCCCCATTACGTCGGCAGACAGGAGTCGCGATTTCGGCACTCGTCCTTTTCCGTCGTGTTCGTTGCGAACGGATTATCTTCCACGAGAAGTGTCCCAGTTTAACGTCGCCGTGTGCGGCCGCGAGCGCCCCTACATGCGCGCTGGCGTGGTAGTGCGCAGCTCCGCGTGGGGCGGTCCGGCCTAACGAACGAGTGGTGTCCCGCGCGCCCGCGCCACAGTTCGCGCGACGAATTTCGGTAGGGTACACGCGCCCAGGACTGAGTCGAAGACGGCGTGTACGTGGGGCAGGACGATCGGCCGTGACCTCGCGCGCACCTCGTCCCGTTGTGGAGGTGTGCGGGTATGTGGCGTGGACGAGCCTAGGATATGTAGGTATGCGACGACGCGCTCGAAGGCGGGTCGGTGTGCACGAGCGTCCTGCCTCTTGGCGGCGGGAATGATCATTCCCCTCGAGGGCGTGTCGCACCGAGATGATGCGAGCACATCACACCGCCCGTTCCAGATTGTGTACGGTGGCGTGTGTCAGCCGACCGTCGATTTTTATGGCCCGCGCGCCTTGTACGCACTCCTAATGCACGTGCTGTCCGCCGTCCGGCGTAATTTCCCAACGTCCAATATTTTCGTATTTTTAGGGAGGTGGCGGCGGTTTGGGGGCGTCGTCCGCTTTCGAGGCACTGGCAGACAGTTGCCCCTCCGTTCGCACATCGGCTCTCGGATCCTATCGTATTTTGTCCCTGCTTATGCGCGCACGCACAAAACGAGCGCAGCGCAGTCGCTCCTCGCCTCATCGATTACCTCAGGGCTCGTCCCCTCTCGGGCAGTACGGACTGTTCGAGGTCTCTGAGTCGCGTGTTTGGGAGACGTCCCTTACATCGGATTGGCCCTCTTTCTCTCTACAACCGTTGCGTTATGCTGCAGTTGATCACGACGGAACTGCCACGGCTTTGTGAGTGTAGCGCCCCGGCACATGTCGTCGTGTTCGCTGGGAGGTCGTGTCCTTCCTCATTTCACTTCACGTCACAGGGCTACTGTTCGTAACACCGTACGCCCTGTCTCACGACCCTCCTCTCGTCGGTGATGGCGGTTCGTGTCGCATGGACTTGCGTTGTCCGTGCGTCGACTGGACATCCCATGCTTCCCCGAAGTTGGTCGGCCACCCTCGTTGTGTCCTTGCGTAGACCCCCGCCCTTTCCGACCGCGAAGGGGGGGTTTAAATTTTCCGGTCAAAGGAGTGGTTGAGGGGCCCCCTCCTTAAGAGTGAACGTCCGCGTTCACTTCGGAGTTGAGGTCCCTCCCCGTGCGTCTTCGAAGACGCAGCGCATATCGAGACACCAATTCTTCGGGGATGTGGGTGCGTGCCGTCCAAGTGGGTTGGTCGTAGTCCGCCCACTTGATGAGGAACTCCGTTGTTCCGTCTTCCATCTCTCGATGCTTGAGTAGCTTCTCCACGGCGTACTGTGTTCCCTCCCTGACCTTGTCGGCAAGGTCACGCGGGGTCGTCGTGCTCACCCGTGGCGCGTCCATCGGCGGGGGCGCGTACACGCAGCGGTCTGCGGACACCCGCTCGGTGACACCATCACGATCGATTGTGATGGTACGACGATCGTTAGCGAGGACGCGGTACGGCCCCACGGCTGGAGAGGCGAGCTTGTTCGACGTCTTGCCCCCGTCGGTGGGGTTCAGGTAGACGAAGTTACCCGGCTCGAGACGTGTGTTAACCGTTCGAACGCGCTTATCGAAGTCGCGTTTGTAACGGGCTTGCGTGCGCCGCAAGCTCCCGTAGGCCTTCTGGATCGTCGCGTCCAGGTTCTTGAGGAACTCCGCGCGCTGCGTTCCCCTATCCGCAGGTGGAACGTCCCCGCCGGTTCGTCGAAGAGAAAACTCCGGCGGGGGCCGGCTGAGCACGAGCTCAAACGGGGTCGTTCGTGTGGATCGGTGTACGTGGGAGTTATATGCGTACGTTAACGGTCCCACGTACACGTCCCAGTCGTCCTGATGTTCGTTCACGTAATTGCGGAGCATCGACGCAATCGTTCCGTTATAGCGTTCCACCTGGCCGTTCGTCTGAGGGTGGTACGCTGACGTATAGAGGTTCGTAATTCCAAGCACTCGGCATGTGCTTTGGAAGAACTTTGCGTTGAACTGCGGTCCGTTATCCGACAGTAGCGAGCGTGGGACGCCGTACTTAAAGACCCACGCTTCGCAAAACGCCACTGCGACGGTGTAGGCGGTTACCGTACGCAGTGCGACGACCTGCGTTAACTTCGTAAAGCGGTCGGTGATTACCAGGAGGAATCGTTTCCCTGCCTTGGTCTTTAGGAGCGGCCCCAGTATATCGATCGCGAGGCTCTCCAACGGCCGCGTCGCCGGAAACAACCTTAATCAGTTTAGGTGTTTCCGAAGCTTGACGCAGTTCATCGCACAGGTTCGACAACCTCGTACGGTCGACGCGACGTCCGCGGCCAAATGTGGCCAGTAGTACTCGCGACGGAGCGCGTAGTACATGCAGTTCTGCCCCGGATGCCCGGCGATGGCCGGGTTATGGCAGAGCCGCAGCAACCGGGCGCGTAGAGTCCGAGGGACCACCACCTGTACGATATCAGGGTCGAAGGGGTGTCTCCGTTTGAGCACCCCTTGGTGGTCCTCGAAGAACGCGGAGTCCCGGGACTCTGACTGTCGTGCCAATACCGTTTGGCAGAAGTCATCCACGCGTTGTTCTTCGGCTATCTCCTCTATCGTAAGAGGGGCCGGCAGGTCGTCCTGCGGAGGGGCGACCTGGGAACCGGACGTATCGGCTTCGAAGTCTTGGGCGCGATCAAGGTCCACGGCGTCGAATTCCTCGTTCTCTGCCCAGAAGGCGTCGGGTTCTTCTAGAGCAGGGGCTTCGTCGTCGCCCCTCGGCTCGTCGCACGCTAGGGCGCGCAATTTCCTTCGGGATTTCGTTCGGTTCCTTGTAGTCACGAAAACGTGGTCGGCCTCGTGATCGCAGCTCGCGGTGCATACGTGGTCCGCGAGCTCATCCGAGACATCACGAACGGTCGTGCACGTGTCGTAGGTGGGGATGTCGTCGTCCACGTCGACAGCCTGGCGAGGGTCGTTGGCGACCCTCGGTGATACGAGGCGTGACAGGGCGTCGGGGACCTGGTGCACGCGCCCGGGGCGGTACTGAATGGTGAAATCGTATTCAGCCAGACGTAGCCGCCACCGGGTGAGTCTTCCGGAGCTCTCGGTCAGGGACATTAGCCACCTCAGCGCGTCGTGATCCGTCCGGACGGTGAACTTCGTGCCCTCGACGTACGGGCGTAGTGTGCGGACGGCCCACACTACAGCGAAGCACTCGCGTTCCGTAGCGCTGTAGTTGCGTTCGCTGTCGTTTAACGAATATGACCAATATCCGACGGGACGCCAGTCGTTGGCTTCGTCGTGTTCTTGCAGCAGCGTACACCCGAGTTGGTACGCACTTGCATCGGTATCGATCATGTACGGCCGACCGTACCGCGGAAGCGCAAGTATCGGCGGAGCGATCATCCTTGCCTTGAGGTCCTCGAACGCTTGAAGCTGGGCCTCCGTCGGACTATCGAAGTCGGGGTCGGCGTCCTTGCGGGTCATGTCGGTTAGCGGTCGAGCTATCTTGGCAAAACCCCTGACGAAACGGCGGTAGACGTTGCACGCCCCGAGGAACGAGCGCACCTGCGTAAGCGTCCTCGGGAACGTGAACGTCTTGAAGGCGTCGGCGGCCGTTTCGGCCACGCTGAGCTTACCTGGGGATATCACGTGCCCCAGGTAATGCACTTTCGGACGGAAGAAGCTGCACTTCTTGAGCTTGAGGGATATTCCGGCGGTCCTCAACAAGCTCAAGACAATGTCGAGGTGTTCGGCGTGCTCCTCGTGCGTTCGGGAAAAAACTATGACGTCGTCGAGGTATACGAGACATATCTGCCATCTTACGCCGGACAGGATGATGTCCAATGCACGTTGGAAGGTGGCCGGTGCCCCTTTCAGTCCGAACGGCATACGCAAATGGCGAAACGTACCCATATGCGTGGTGAATGTGGTCTTATCCCGGTCCTCCGGCGCGACCGGGATTTGCCAGTAGCCTGAATTGCAGTCGAGCGTAGTGAAGACGGCTGCATCCCCTAACGAATCGATGCAGTCGTCCATCCGGGGCAGCGGATACGAATCCGCTGCCGTCTTTGCGTTGAGACGTCGGTAGTCAACGCAAAAACGAAGGGAGCCGTCTTTCTTCGGGACGAGCACCACCGGCGAAGCCCACTCGGTGCTCGCGGGTTCGATAACTCCGGCGTTCAACATCTTGTTGACTTCTTTAGCAACCATCTCACGCATGGCGGGCCCCTTTCGGTAGGGCATAGAACGAATCGGTTTCGTCCCCGCCTCGAGTGGTATGCGGTGCTCCGTTGCTCGTATCGTACCGAGCGCACCGCTCCACAGACTCGAATGCTTACGGAGAATGTCGAGTACCCGTGCGCGGAGCTTGTCATCGTCGATGTATGACAAGTCCATTTCTTTTTCCCAATTCATCGGCGAATTTTCGGGATCCTTATTTGTGACTCGCGCGGTGCCTTCCGTCGATGATGGGCACCCCTCCGGCTGATCGCCGGGGCCGGCGTGACATCCCTCGGCGGCCTTATTTTCTGGGGAGCTTGGTCGGCCAGCTCCCCCTCTGCCGGCTTGCACGTCCCAGTCCGTGAGATGCAGCGCGTGTGCGGTCTCCGCCCCGACTCGGCGCTCGGGCGTCAGGATCGCCAGCGG
Source organism: Chondrus crispus (assembly GCF_000350225.1). NCBI lineage: Eukaryota > Rhodophyta > Florideophyceae > Gigartinales > Gigartinaceae > Chondrus > Chondrus crispus. Next base: position 13,983 of record NW_005178561.1, on the reverse strand, counting down.
ATTGCGCTTCGCGTAACCGACGACGGTGCGCTTCGGGAGCCTCCTCGCTTGGCGCGAGAAATTCGCCACGATCACGTCGAAGGTCTGGTTCGGTAAGACCTCAGCTACACCGTTCGTGAGCCTCACTCCGTGTCGACGTCGGAGTGACGGCTTGGGTTCCAAGAAAACGAGGCCGCTACCCGCGGTAGTGACGCGTATCCGTGCTTGCGACATCGCGGGGATCGTGAGCCATCGGGCGACACGGATCGGCTGTGGCGGTTCTTCGCGTACGTCGGCCCGACTTGACTGGCGACCGTGGCGCCGGGTTGGGGGAGACGGCTCCCCCTTCCCATCGACAATGGCGACGGAGCCACCTTGTCGGAGCTCGAGCCTCTGCGCATCGATGTCGATACCTCGAACGTGCGCATCGATGAACGCCGTGCCCAGGAGGACGGGCACCGCGAGCTGGTCGGCGACCACGAACAGAATGCGGAACGTCGTGTTCCGCAGCCGGACGACCAGCTGCACGACCGCAGTCAGCTTAAGCGGGTTACTGTTCGCGGCTGCCAACCGTGGCAGGCGTGCGTCGCGTACGACGTAGCGCGTCCAATCGGGAGGAAGGTCGGCCTTCCTCACCAAGTTATACCCCGAGCAGGTATCGACTTCAATGGTATGAGGCTTGAACGCGTTCCCCTCGGTTGCGATCGAGCGGAGGACGTTGTATATATTCGATGTCATCAAGCAAATGACACCGTCGACTACCTTCGGTGACGACGGCTCGGCCAGGTCGTTCCGGTTGGGCCGCCAGCGTCGGTTCCGGCTTCTCTTCCGTGGTCTTCTGCCTCGGTCGCGGGGCGTCTGTCGGTCGGTGACGTCCTCGCGGCAAGTCGCGTCCGTACGCGACTTGATTTCTTCTGGCGGCCCCGGACACACGTGGGTCGGGCCGCCTGCGCGTTCGATGCGCTCCTTATTTGGCACGTGGCTCACGGTGGCCACGGTGCCTTCTTCCTCTAGTCGTGCCGGGCTCTCGGTGGCCTCGGCGCCTTTGTCCTCCCGCACCTGACTTACGAAAGTCTCGGTGCGCTCGCTCGGAGTCGAGGGGAATATTATCGGCAAACATTCCCTTCCTCCGCCGGGGTTGAATCGTAACGGGTCTAGGTTGGTGTGACAAGACGGCTCACGCGACCGCGCGAACGTAACCGTCTTTACGGGTTTTTCGAACTACCCGAGCTGTCGGAGCTACCCGCCCTGCAATCGTTAGCTAGCGCGTCAACGGGTCCCTGACCGTGGTGGTGCGCGTCGTTCCTCCACCCTGGCTGGGCATCCTCTACGAAGTAATTGGATGCTTCGCCACCTTGAATTGCAACGTCCGGCCGTTGCAATATTTGAGGGGCGGCGAGAACCGGCTCTCCTCCGCCTCCTTCCGTGGGCTGGGGGTTCGGATCCCCAACCCAATCTTGGAGGTACATGATGGCGTTCTGTACCCCTTGGGGCAACTGGGTACGGCCCCGGTCGCCTCTTCCATCTCGACGGGGATACCGCGTATCCATCCGACGAGGGTCACGGCGATCCCTTTGATCGGTTCCCGGGTGTCGATACCGGCCTTCGCGAGGGGCGAAACGGACGCCCCCACCCGATCGGTTCGGGTCTCCTCGCCGCGGGCCTCGGTCTTCCCGCGTAGACTGCTGAAGGAGATTGCGCATCCCGGGGCGCGTCTCCATCTGATAGCGGTAGTTCCTGTACGCCGTGAACAAACGTTGTTCAGGCGACAGGAACGGGCACGCGTACATGGCGTGGCCATACGTCCGGCACAGCCAACAAACGTACGCGCTGCCATCGGTCGACGCGAACGTCGCCGCGTGGCGTGCCTCTTCGTCGGTAAGTCGAGGCATGTAAGGCGGCACGCGATCCCCTTCTCGACGGGAGATATCCAGCTCTGCCCTGTTGTGGTTCGGACCACCCGTGGCTTCTGGCGTGCGCGCGAACGCAGTCGCGTAGCTTCCGGTCGATCCCGTGGAAGCTGTCGTTGGAGGTCGGCCTCCTGCGCGGTCGAAGCCTTGCGTAATGAGGACAGGGTCGGCCTGCCACTCATCTTCTCCAATGTGGAGGGCGGTCGCCGGCGAACTTGTTCCGTGCGACCTCGGAGTTCGGACTCCCTTCGCTGCCGGCTTCGGATCCGGCAGCGGCAATCCGAGGCGGGCGCGGTAGGTTGTTCCCTCAGCCGTTGCGATACGGCGAATCGTTGAGAGTTCGGTCTTCTGTTGTCCGGGCAACCTTTGCACCGTCTCTGCCACTGCGGCCCGGGTTGCAGTGGACAACCCGCGCACGAAGTAGTGCGCGAGGGCTTGTTCTGAGAACACGGCCGTGCATCGGAACGCGGCGGATTCCAGCCGGTCCGCGAACGTGTTCTCGGTTTCGTGAGGAAGCTGTCGCGCCGACGCGACAGCATCAAACGCCTCCTCTAAGACGTCTTCGGTTAGGTAGCGTTTGATAAATTGGTTGACGAGACCAGGCCAGCTCGTATCGTCGTGGAGCTGGCCGACGCGGAGGCCGCGCATGGTGTAACTCGTATACAACCGCTCCGCGTCTCGCTCGAGGAAGTGAGCGAAGACATGGACTGCCACACCTTCGGTCAGGTGCTGGGCATTGAAGGTTATCCGGATATCCTTCAGGAACGGTAGCAACTGAATCGCATCAGTACCGTCGAAGCTCTTCATCGTGGGGCGGAGCCCACGGCAGCGTTGGACGTACTTGGCGATCCGTCCCGCGTCACCCGAGGTAACAAGCCTCGAGGTGTTGTCCAACCGATACATCCGGTAGTTCGCGACGGCGTTGAACTCCTGTATCATGGTGTGGACGGGCTCGACCCCGGGTTCGGCGGGACCCAACGTTCCGAACGGAGTCACGGGCAGTGTTCGGACATCGACGGGGCCGAGATGCGCGGTAAGATCCGCCGGCTGGTAACCGCCCCAGCGAGGATCGAAGGGTAGAATCGGTTCCCCTGATCCGCGGGCGACTCCTCCACGGCCCTGGTCGAGTTCGGTCGGTACCCGTCGTGACTGCCGCATGCTTCCGGGGACATGGGCAGGGCTTGAGTCTCGGACGCGAAGTTCGCGTCCGCGGTCGGCTTGATGTCCTCCGCCGTCCGGCTGGTGACGGCACCAGCCGGGGGCCACTCTTGCGAACCGGACGCGACCGGAGGAACAGTGGCACCGGGCCTACTCGGGGAGGCTCCGGGCGGCCTCTCGGCCGAGGTCTGTTTCATCTCACGGGCACGGCGGCGCGTTGAGTTAAGTTCAGCCGCCATGTGCGCGAACGCTCCCATCTGTTCGGCAGATGGGAAAGGTTGCGGGTCTCGTCGAACCCCGGAGTTTGCACTCGCGGGTCGACCCGCAACCTCTACGGCGGGGGAATCAATGCGCGCGTCCTCGACCAGCGCCACACGGGCGTGTAGCTGGTCGACGAGTGCGCGCAGGTTCTCCAAGGACTGAGTTACGCGCTCGAACCTTCCTTCGCGGAGGGAGCGCAACTCTTCCATACAGCGGGCGTAGACGCTGTCGGAGACGTCGATACGGAGAGACGTCCGGACATCCTCGATGTACTCGGCGATGCGATCGTACATCGCGCGAGCGCGTCCTTCGGAGAGGTCGGGCGACGGTTCGCGGTCCCGAGGACCTGCGTCGCCGTCGCCCCCTTGGACGCGTAGCGCGGCCTCTCGCACATCCGCCGGCTCGGATCGGATCGAGGTCGGGTACTCGGCGCTCATCTCAACGCGTACGGACGCGGAGGTAAAGGACAACCTTCTCGGCGTGATCTTGAAGGTCTTCTAGGTCGGGAGACCAGTGTCGCATAAACACCCCACACACGGCGGAGGGGTGTTTGCGATGTTCGGCCGAAGACCCCGGATCGGCGTACCGAGGGTCTTGAACCAACCAACGCCACCGGAAGCGGGCCGGTAGCGGGTGGTAGAGCGCGGTCGGCGGGGACGCGCGTGTAGGCGAGCGGATCGACGCCTCGACGCCCCGAAGCAGTACCGGTTGACGATCCGGTACTGCCGGGCGGAGGCGGATCGCAGCTCGCCGCAGTGTCGCGCGCGTCCTCTACCCGCTCGGTGGTAACTACTCGCGGAACGGCGGTGTGAGTAGAGTAAGCTGGGTGGTCGACCGTCGGTGGAGGGTTGCCTGTCCTCGTCCCCTCCGCCGGCGGTCGCTCCCTGTATTTATTGTACAAGTTAATTAACCGTCTACAGTACAGTACGGACTGTACTGTAGTCGGCTTACTGTAGACAGTGCGGGTCGGCCCGCACTGTAACGCTGTCAGCCGTCGGGGCTGACAGCACACGTGTGCTACACGTGGGGTACACGTGTTAGTGCGCGCGCGCTGTAAGGTATGCGCGCGCGCACGCTGTAAGGTCCGTACCTTACAGCGTTAGATCTAATTCTAAATCTAATGTATAGTACAGTAGCCGGCGGTTATGCTACAGAAACGTCGCTGGCGCGTTGGTAAGCCCGAAGGGCATTCTTGAAAAACGGTAGAGACCTGAGTGACACGAAAAAGCTGTCTTGTCGCGGTCCGCTTCCGGGATAGGCATCTGCCAATACCCTGAAATCGCGTCCAACGCGGAAAAGACCTTGGTGTCTCCCAACGAGTCCAGGCACTCATCCATGCGCGGCAAAGGGTACATGTCCTTCACCGTTACCGCGTTTAACCTGCGGTAGTCCACGCAAAAGCGCATCGATCCGTCCGGCTTGGGCACTAATAAAACGGGCGACGCCCATTCTGACTGCGCCGGCTCGATGACTCCTGCTTCTAACATCTTCTGTACTTCTGCGTCCTCGACCTCCCGAGCCTTTGGACCGGCTCGGTAGGGAGCTTTTGCAATTGGCCTTGTATTTGGGGCCATTTCAATCCGGTGGACCGTGGTGTTGATCTCACCAAGGGTCCCATCTCACATGCGGGAATCTTTTTCAACATCCGGCGGAATCTTTCGCGAAGACGGTCCGGCACGTGGCTCAGGTCGAGCTCCTCCACGTCCGGCGGGGGAGACTCAATCCGCCGCTCCGGCTTCGTAGTTGCCGTCGCGGAGAGCCCTTCCTCCCGTTCTCCTTGCCGGTCCTCGCGATCTGGTTCCGACGGTTCGCATCTTCTCTCGCCCGTAGGCGGCGGGGTAGAATAAGTAAATTTTTCCTCGTCCCTTTCTTGAATTCCAAGTACCTCACCGATGGTGGTATTGCTCTTGAATACGGCCCTCGGGTGCGGTAGTAGTTCCGCCACCACTTGGCCTTTTTGAACCCTGACAGGGTACTTCCTAAAATTCGCTACAAGCAATCTAAAAGGTTTGTCAGGCTCAACCTGAACTACACCGTTGCTGCTTACCAGTCCGTGCTTGTCGTATAGGGGTGCGTAGGGTTGAACGACGACCAAGCCAGTCCTCTTCGAGGTGTTCGACTACGTGTTGCGTCCCTGACTCAATGGTCGTGGCTCTTGCCACCTTCACCCTGGGGGAAACTCGCTCCCCTTTCGCATCAGTCTCGCCCTCTCCGGGGACCAAATGTTTCTTCGATTTTCTCGCCGAGAATCGCCGTACGATCGGACCCTCCGAGAAATCCGCCAACTCAACTGTCCTCTTTCGTGGGTAGATAGCCTCCACGAACCTATCGCAATAGTCCGCTCCTAGAATTAGGGGGACTGCGAGTTTTTCAAAAACTATGAATTCGACTGAAGCCACGAAATGTCCAAGTCTCACAGGCATTTTGAGTGTACTTAGAGTTTGGAGTGGCCTGTTATTCGCATCGCCGATGTCTTGGGTCGGTCCGAAGGACACAAGAGTTTCCATTTCTGCGGGAAGCTCGGATCTCCGGATGAGATTAGGTCCCGCGCCGGTGTCTAACACGGACAGTACACGGCTCATCAAGCCGACCGTCGGTCCAATGTCCGCGAAGACTTTGTAGTTTTTCCTCGCAAGGACCAAAATCTTCTCGCGACATTCCCCGCGCTTGACCCTGTACCAGGGGCGTCGGACTTGCTCGAGCGGATCGTCCTTGCCTCTTCGCAGAATCTTCTTGACCCCAATGGGTCCTTTCGGGTTATCGATGATTCCAACTGTCTCCTCGTCGCCGACTGCCTCTTTCGCTAAAAGCGGGGAACGGAACTGGGTCCCGGACATGGTTCGCCGGACGCATGTCTCTCCTTTCGAATTTTTTGAGATTCCCCCCCTTAGTTTTCCTGTGCTCTGCGGATTTCTTCTCCAGTCCGACGACGGCCCCGCGGCCGGCCTTCCTGATGTCCGGCTCGAACCTTCGGCAGAGGCATTCGGTATGCTCGCCGCCTGCGATTCGAACCATTGTTTTACCTTCAGGTAACTTGTCGACGGAATTCCCAACCTCTCCATCGGGGAGAGCATCTCGTAGTTCTTCAGAACTCGGTGCATCTCTCGGAACGAGAGCAAACACGTAGGCGCTCCGTGCCCCTTCTCGTAGCAATGGTAGCATACGAGGCCATGCTTCTTCGGAGGGTACGGCGACCTTGGCAGTCCTCGGGCCGTGGGCCGGCCCGTCCAGCTCGGTCTTCTGAAGGCCGTACCCTTGCCTTTCATCGGAATTCTTGGCGCTGGCGTGTGTCCGCGCCCTCGAAACGCTAACACGGGATCCGCGGCCTCTGTATACGAGTCCGTCGTATACGTGGGCGTCTGTAGCGTAGACATCCCACTAGCCCCGCGCTCCTCGTCTCCATATTCCTCGGGGGGCCATAAAAATCGCCCTCGGCGACCAGTGCTCCTGCGTATCCATTTTCTTCCTGATCAACAGTACTAGGTCCTCTGGACGCAGACAGTGAGTCGGCCAAGTGGACAGCGCCGTGGGGTTTTCGCGTGGGGCGCGCAAGCTTCTGCTTCCCCCCCGTCGTTAGCGTCGCTGCCGCTTGGATGGTGACTTTCCTAGTCTTCCTCTCCTTGGCGCGGCTCGCCGAGCCATGCGCCTTCGCGTAATTAACTAGTCTCAAAAACGAAACGTCCCGATTGTCTTTTCGGTATTGAGATACCATCGGCTTGATACTCGAATCGAGTCCTTCAATAAACATCGTCATTTGTTCTTCCATCGAATATACGTTTCCACATCGATTGCTCGCGTCCGTCAGACGGATATAAAATTCCATCTCGTCTTCAGACGGTAGCTGCTGTACTTCCCTTAAAGCGAGTACGGCTTGGCGGATTGCCTCATCGGTGGCGAAGCGTCGCAATAGCCACTGTACGGCCTCCGGCCAGACGGATATTTTCGCATGGTGGGACCCCGCCGTTTGTGACACCGAAGTGTACTGTCTCAGGGCGATTCCGTTGAGGAACTCCGGTAGCAAGCGGATCGCTTGGCCTTCGTTCATCTCCTGGGTGTCGAATTCTTGGACTATCTTAGCTAAAAAGTCTAGAACTAATACGCCATCGTCTCCTGTGAACGTATTGTCTCTCTTCAACTTTGGTGGTATGTCTCTTCTGATCTTTCGCACGGCGGTCCGCCGCTTGCCCGACAAACATGTCTGCGGGTTCCGCAGGCGGTACGTCCTGTACGAAAGCAACTTCTTGAAGAGGTGGTTGGTCGGATTTAATTCCTCCAACTCCTCCCATCGCGGTCCGCGCCGCGTCGCGATGTCTTCTGGCTCCGCTTCTTGGTCTCTCCGCGAGGCGGACGAAGTGACTCCGCCTCTTTTGGAGCTCTTATTATTTGAGGAAATTCCATTCCCGTCTGTCGATCTTCGATCGGAATTTCTTGAATGGTTCGACGAGCCGTCGTCACCATTTTCTTCTGAAACATTCGACTCCGAATTTGAGTCGCAATTTTCGCGGTCGTCACTACAGTGACTTGTCTTCTTCTTTCGGCCCTTGGCCGACTTGGGGCTCTTCCACTTGGAATCCCGGGTCCGGACTGACTTGTCCTTCTTCGTTGGACTGTCGATTTCTTCTCCGTCGGAGAGCAATCCCGCGTCCAAACTTGGTTCGGCCCGGCCCGCAGCTTGCTCAGGGTCCTTGAGTCGCCACGAAGTGCGATAGAACCGGTCTTCGATGCTGTCCCTTGTCTTGGCCAGCGTTTCCAGGGCCTGATTGGCGTCTCGCCGCGCTTCTTTCGCGGCGAGCTTTAGCGAATCCAGCACTTCCGGATCTCGGCCCGGGGACGCATCGGTACTTAAATTCTCAACGAGAACCACATGGGCTGTCAGCTCTTCAAGCGCAGCGTGGAACTCGGATTTTAGCAACTCCTGTTGCTTCTGAAAAATGCCCAGAAGTTCGTCGAGCTTGCTCTCCGTCTCCTGACGAATCTCCTCGCTCAATTTTTCGAACTTCTCTTCCAGGCCATTTTTCTCAACGCTTGTCCCCAAAGGGAACGCTTCTGCCACTGGATCAGTAGCCGAATTTCCTTGGCTTCGTGTACGAGGTCCTCGCGGAATCCTCGACTCTTGAGCTGATCCAGCCCTTCTTACCCCAGGACCGACGTCCTTGGGTTGGCTTGATGCCATGGTCCGCTCTTAATAAACGAGACCTATTGAACTTATTTACCTATTTCCGACTTCTGTGTTCAGTTCAAGATTCTAGGTCGGGCTTCGTAGTTTCCAGATTCTAGGTCGGGGGACCACTTATGTAGTGCAATGTGCCTGTCAGGCCGGAACCAGGGTCCAACGGTCCAGCGACAACACAACCAACAAACAACAACCAACAAGAGTTGCCGACGGCACAGCCCTACGGAGTGTCCGATTCTCCCTTTCCCTTCAAGTGGGTTTGCAGCCCACAGTAGCTCAAGTCCCTGATAGGGGGGGTCAAAAAGAAGAGTCCCGCCCCGGGACGAATGGTGGTAGAGTCTTGTACAGGCAGCTGCTTGGCGAGTTCGGGGCGGTGATCGGGAAGCCGGGCCCGATGGGTCGTAAAGCCAATGCTCGCGGAGCGCCTGTTGCACTTTATGCCCTTGATAAGGTCTTCGACGGGGGCGTCGCAACGCAGCCCGACGGGAATTAGCAAACACGTAGCAGCGCTACACCTCCGTACTGCCCGATGGCAAAGTACCGACACCGGAACGGTCGCAACCTGTATCCGATGTTTAAACACGTGACGCCATAGCAAGAACAAGAAGCTAAATTGCAAAAGATGCTTTTACTTACCGATGCCGTTTTTCTGGTTGTTTCTATCTTACGATGTCCTTATGTACCGTCGTCTCGTGCCTCCGTTCGGTCCCGGGAGAGCACCGCTCAACTTAGCATTCAATGCCCCTCTCTTCCAGTAAATAATTTCAACATCACACTCCAATTTTTCCCACGGTTGACACCTGACCTTGCTCTCCGCGGCGTAGGGTGTCCACACCGCCCCATGGCATGGTTGTTTTCTGGGCATACCAAGCCATCAACCTGACAACCCAAGTACTTGCTTTGCCTCTTTCACTACTCTGTTTTTCTTTGAAGTCTTCAGGAACTCCTCCACTCGATCAGGCACATCTTCGTGCAACTCTTCCAGTTTCTGCCATGTCCAGTCTTTCTTGTCTGGTAAGCCTAGCCACTGTACTTACACGAAAATCCCATCTTTCTTGTTCCCTGAGATATCTGTTAACTGTTCTATCAACTCATACGTTGCCTCGCTATGTTCTATGTGTTTCATCAAGTCTTCCGACAACTTCTTTTCGTCTCGGTCAGCGCGGTACAGTAGAAGCCTCGCCGCGTGCACCCGCTCTACCATATGTGTCAGAACGATTTCCACATCATACACCATGTCTCCCACTATTTCCGTAACTCTGCTAGGTCCAATCCAGCGAAAGGCTTGTTTATATCCCTTATTCTGCGCACGACGTACCAACACAAAATCCCCTACGCTGTACTTCGGTTTGATAAGGTTTGTTTCTTGTTATGATGCTTGATCTGTCTTGTGCGATTACTCGAGACTTTTTCCGCTACACCCTTATGCGTGATATCAAAAGCACCTTGCAAAACCTCAATGTCCAACATTTGAAGTGCTCTTGCCTTGTCCAAGCTTATCGTCGCTGTCCCCTCAGTTGTGCCGCTTTGGTTCGTGTGCAGCATCGTGCGCGTCGGGCGAATCCCAGTCATAACTTCCAGTGGCGTACGTAGTGTCCCGTCCCGACGCGAACCTAAGCGGCGAAGCGGCGATTCGTTCATGATCGTTTGCATCATCTCTGCTGTTGAGGGCCAATCCTGCGGTCCAAGTCGCAGTTCGGACTGCAGGCATCGATATGCTTCTTGTGTGGTTTTCATGCATCGCTCCACAGTGCCGTTGAACCACGGCGAATACGCTACTGAAAACTTGTGCTTGATATTATGCGCGTTAGCGAGCTCTTCCATGATGCGGTTTTTGAAATGTGATCCTTGGTCACTAACCCAAAGCGACATTTCTGTAAAAACCCTTATCCATGTTGCAAGTCCGTCCGCCGCCGTTTGCGCATCAGCGTGTTTCGCCGCTATGAGCCATACATAGGAAGACAGGTCGTCGCGAATCACCAAAATGTACTTCATACCTGCAATTCCTGGCCCCATGTGTAAAAAGTCAAAATTCACAACCTCGTTCGGGCGTGCACCGTGCGTAGTTAATGATAATGGACGGGGTACCTTATGCCCTGCCTTACCTGTTATGCAGTGTAAGCAGGCGGCGACAAATTCCGAGGTATCATCTTGCATGCTCTTCCAACAGTACAATTCCTTCAGTACGCTAAGCGTTGCATCACCCCCACGGTGCCCCATCGTGCCACAGTGGCATACCACGAGTAGCTTTATCTGCAAGTCATTGTCGTATTCCGGTATCCAGACCTTCCCCTCTACAGTCCACAGTTCCTTTCCTTTCTTATTCGTGTTGTGCGGGGCATGTTTTTCATGCCTCAACTGCGAGCTGCGAATCATTGCAGCGGCTGGATACTTAAAACCCTCCGCAAGTGGTGTTGGTACCACGTCATGTTCCATTAACTTGTGCGTGATTCTCTTGACGGCAAGTCTTTTTCCCCGGTATCCGTGGCACCACCTCGTCATTATATCTGCCATCACGTTCTTCTCCCCAGGTATATGCTCAATAATGTATGAAAACTTGGATATGTACAGTCCCCAACGCTGCATTTTGTTCACGATGTGCCTCCCCAGTGCAGCGTCGAGTGCCAGCGGATTGAAGACAAGTAACAAGTTCCTGTGGTCCGTATACAGATGAATATCTTCTTCAGCCAGTAACATGTAATCTAGTTTCTTGAATACCATGTAAATGGCGTATGCCTCCTTCTCAAAAGTAGTCCAGAACTCTTCTGCCCCTTTAAAGGCCGCCCCTAAAAAGGCTAAGGGCTCGTGCTTCTGTTCTCCTAATTGTTCTTTCAAGTCACCACGGCTCGTCTGCGTAATCACCCCGGACCAATGTGCGTCTGACGCATCAGTGTAAATACACAATGCCTTCGCCGTATCCTTGTGCGCCAGCTTCACCAAATTTCTTCGTTCTATTTGGAACTCTTTATAGGTGTTCTCATGTCTTCTGTCCCAGAAGAGTGCGTCCAATCGTATACGCTGCACTGCTTTCTTCGTACGCGATCCAGCTCTCTTATATGCTTCTTCTAAGATCTCCTTCAGGGGTTCTATGCGGTTGGTAAAGTCGGGAAGCGAATGCGCCATCCACTGTAGACAGTGTACGTATTCACAGAGTTCGCCCGCTGTTATCGGCATGTGTAGGTCTTTTAGACCACTGAGATTCCTCGGGTCGAACTGCACTCCTGACCCATCTATGATTCCTCCACACCAGTGTACTTTCTTGAGGAAGAATTCTGATTTTCGTATAGAGATTTAAATTGGCATCCCTACAGATCTGCATAAACTTAGCGAGGGTCTCGATCAGCTCATGTTCTGTCTCCTCATGGAGAATAAAAGCATCCAGCCATGCCTTGAGTCGGTCCTTGATGTCACTAAACAGTGGTTGGACCTTTGATTGGAAATTAGGTCCCGCGTTCTTGGCACCTTGCGTGCATCGTGTGGGCTGAATCACTGCATCGGTTGACATGAAGCTAAGTAGCTCTTGAGAATGCTCGGCTAATGGCAATTGCCAATATCCGCTTACAAAGTCTATTGTTGCAAAGCATTTGCTCCCCGCCATGTCCGATAACTCCGAATCAATATGTGGCATCGGCCACGTCATTGGTACAGTAGCGGCGTTGATAGGCCTGTAGTCAAATGTCAGGCGAAAGTGGGCAGGCGGTGGCTTTGCTACGAGGACTGGCGCCGCAACCCATCTCGCTGTAGTTGTCACTTTCCCAAAACCAAACTCCAATAAGCGCTCTACGTATCGTTCAATGAACTTCCTGCCACTCGGCGTGTACCTGCGGGCCTTGGCGGCGACGGACTTCGCATTTTCTTGCAACTCTAGAGACATTGGTTCCACCTTTGCCGGTGGATCGTTACCGAGTCGGAGGCGCAAAACATCCCGGTACTTATTCAATAGGTCGTGTAGCTTTCGTTTCCCTTCTTCCGTAATGCCACTCCCGACTGCGTTTTTCAGAGCTTGAGATATTCCCTCATCGATTTCTGTTACATTATCCTTGCCGAGATCCAACCAAGCTTCGTCCTCATCCCTGTACATGTCAGACAAGACACCTTTGTGTTGATGGTACACTCCTTGGCTTATTATGTTTGCTACAGTACCGCCAGTATATTCATCAGAGGCCTTCAAGGTAGCAACATCTACTGTATTACCAAGACGGTCCACGGCTGCTGCGAGAAGATCTTTGGTGTTGATTCCCAATGCTGCCAGTAGAGGCCGCCCCACAATGGGTTCAGTAATATCAGGTGTTGACACGTACCATACAATATTTTGTAACTCCAAGTAGCATCCATGTCGTATGAACAACTCGAGATCTGTTGTCACCTGCTTATCGCACGTTATATAGATTTCCTTTCCTTCGCCATCGGTCTTGGCAGCGAGGCCGTACTGTCGTGGTGTATCAAAAGTTGTCACATTCACCCCAGGCTGTTTGTCTAGGACCTTGGAGAGCATTGCAGGAGAGAGCATGTTAAGGTCAGAGCCACCATCCGCGCAGATGACACAAGGAATTGATCTTGACAGCATGGCTTTGATCATTGTGCTTTTTGCCCCTTCTTCCTCACCGTGTACGCGCTTTGCCTCCTTCTTCCAACTCTGTCTTTTCTCTTTGTACTCGTTTACCAATTTACGGGCTTCCTCCTTAGTAGTTCTTTTGCACTCGTTAAGGACAAAATGCCTTTCCTGCTTACTTGCGCAGATAGGGTTCAAGCAAAGCGGTCGGTTCTGTCCTTTGCAATCTCTGCCTGGTTCTTCATGATTCCTCTTTGTTCGTACTTTAAAGCTTGGAGAAATCTTGTTACCTCCTCTTTTTATATGCCCTCCTTTATCCTTCTCTTTATCTGTATGTTTGTCGTCATACTTGTATTTTTCAAAGGCTTTAGCCTCTTCACACAGTAGCTCAATGTAAGCAACGACGTCCTTCTGAATGGGCTCGTGGTATTCCAGTGTCCTTTGCATTGCAACCTTGAAGCGTTTCGGATACAGTTTTTCTTGTATCAACTTAACCGTCTTCTTCGGGTTTGTAGCATAACCGCCGGCTACTGTACTATACATTAGATTTAGAATTAGATCTAACGCTGTAAGGTACGGACCTTACAGCGTGCGCGCGCGCATACCTTACAGCGCGCGCACTAACACGTGTACCCCACGTGTAGCACACGTGTGCTGTCAGCCCCGACGGCTGACAGCGTTACAGTGCGGGCCGACCCGCACTGTCTACAGTAAGCCGACTACAGTACAGTCCGTACTGTACTGTAGACGGTTAATTAACTTGTACAATAAATATAGGGAGCGACTGCCGGCGGAGGGGGGGAGGACAGGCAACCCTCCACCGACGGTCGACCACCCAGCTTACTCTACTCACACCGCCGTTCCGCGAGTAGTGACCACCGAGCGGGTAGTGGACGCGCGCGACACCGCGGCGAGCTGCGATCCGCCTCCGCCCGTCAGTACCGGATCGT
>NW_005178560.1:0-27087 GCF_000350225.1 Chondrus crispus | reverse complement strand
ACGAACGCCTGGTACTCGACGCATTGCTGAGGGTTATTCTGCGCACGTTCTGGACGCAATGGAAGTTCTAGTTGATGTAGCATAACCCCCCCCCCCTGGGGCTTTAAATTAGATTAGATCAAGAACTAGATCAGCTACTGTAGAGCGTCCAGCTCTACAGTACAACCGCGCGTGTCCACGTGTACACCACGGGGACAAGGGACACGCGCATACACGTGCACACGTGTACAGCGCGCGAACGAAGCGCGCACGCACCACGAGTAATACGTGTACTGTCAGCCTCGACATAGCTGACAGTATTACAGTGCAGGCCGACCTGCACTACAGTAGCCCACTACAGTACCTCGGTACTGTAGTGTTATGATAGATTGTTTTGTATATTACATATGGGGCGGACCGACGGCGGCGGAAGGGGATAAGCACGGGCTTGTCCTCAACCGACCGCCAAGGTCAGTCCACCCAGCTTATTCTAAACGTCGCCTTCGCTCCTCGCGCGCGTTTACTCGGAGCCGAGCCGGAGTGGACGCGCAGCACGCGAGCGAGCACGGAACCACCTCCGCCCGTCAGCACTGGTACGTCACCCAGTGCTGCTCCGGGGCGTCGAGGCGTCGATCCGCTCGTGCGTGCGCGCGTCCCTGCTCGCTCTCGCTCTACCACCGCTACCCGGGCCCGAGCCCGGTTCCGTAGCTGGTTGGCCCGCTTCACCCCTTCTCCGATCCGGGGTCTACAGGTCGAACTGCGCATACACCTCCAGTCGTCTGGGGGTGTTTATGCTACAGTGGTCTCCCGACCTAGAAGACCCCGAGATCTTTCCGAGAAGACTTTCTTTTTCCTCCGCGTCCGTACGCGTTGAGATGAGTCAAGAATACGCCACCCTGATCCGGTCCGAACCGGCGGATCCGAGGGCGGCCGCTTTGCACGCACCATCACCGCCGTTCGGCGACGGCGACGCTGGTCTCCGAGACCGCGAACCGTCGCCCGAGTCCCCCGAAAAACAAGCGGCTGCGATGTTCGATCGCATAGCTGACTACATCGAGGAAGTCCGTACTTCACTCCGTATAGACGTGACGGACGCCGTCTACTCGCGATGTATGGACGAGCTCCGCTCCCTACGTGAAGGGAGGTTCGATCGAGTCAGCCAGTCCTTGGAGAATCTCCGAGCACTAGTCGACGAGTTACACTCGCGACTGGTGCTCGTCGAAGACTCACGCCTCGCACAGCCCGTACTGCACGGGCAAGGTCGCCCCATGAGGCCGGCCTCGACGAGACGTCCCGACGATCGACCTTCCCCGTCAGCAGAGCCGTTGGGTGCGTTCGCGCACCTCTCGCCGAGCTCAACGCTACGCGACAGCGTGCTCGTGACATGGAACGGACCATGGCCGCAAGGCTGCCCGGTGCCCCCACGAGAGGGCCCGGTGGTGCCGTGCCTCCGAGCGCCGTCGCTCCGGAAGGTTGGCGTCCGACTGGCGCCGACGCCAGTCGGACTGCGGAAGGAAACCGTCCTCCGATGGGCGCGAATCTCGCGTCCGAGACCCAAGCATTGCCGTCTATCCCCGTAAGTAGGCGGCAGATGGACCGCGTATCGTACGCGGACGAACAGGACCGTGGAGGAGCCGCCCGCGGATCCGGAGAACCGATGTTCTCCGTCGATCCCCGCTGGGGCGGCTACCCGCCGGCGAGTTATGCCGAGCATCCAGGTCCGGTAGACGTCCGTACGCTACCGGTTACCTCCTTCGGCACGCTAGGTCCCGCCGAGCCCGGGCTCGAGCCGGTGCATACGATGATCCAAGAGTTCAGCGCCGTCGCTGACTATCGTATGTACCGCTTGGATAACACCTCGAGGCTCGTCACCTCGGGTGACGCGGGACGGATCGCGAAGTACGTCCAACGCTGCCGTGGGATCCGCCCCACGATGAGGAGCTTTGACGGTACGGACCCGATCCAGCTCCTACCGTTCTTGAAGGATATTCGGATAACCTTCAACTCGCAACACCTGACCGAAGGTGTTGCCGTCAGAGTCCTCGCGCACTTCTTAGAGCGCGACGCGGAGCGCCTGTATACGAGTTATACGATGCGTGGCCTCCGCGCCGGCCAACTACACGACGACGTGAGTTGGCCGGGACTCGTGAACCAGTTCCTGAAACGCTACCTAACCGACGACGTGTTAGGTGAAGCGTACGACGCTGTCGCGACGGCGCGACAGCAATCTCATGGAACGGAGAGCACGTTCGCGGACCGGCTCGAAACGGCCGCGTTCCGGTGCACGGCAGTGTTCTCCGAACAGTCCCTCGCGCACTACTTCGTGCGGGGACTCGCTCCTGCGACCCGTGCCGCAGTTTCCGAGACAGTGCAGCGGCTGCCGAGCCGCCAGAAGACCGATCTTCCGACCATCCGCCGTATCGCAACGGCAGAAGGAACCACTTACCCCGCTCGACGCGGTTTACCTCTGCCGGATTCGAAACCAGCAGGGAGGGCTGGCAGGACTACGAAGTCCGCCGCAACAAGTTCGCCCGCCTCTACCCTCCATGTCGGGGAGGATGAGTGGCAGGCCGACCCTGTCCTCATTACGCAAGGAGCAGGGCCGGTAGGGGGTCGACCCCCTTCACCGATGTCGACCGGAACGACGTCGAGCTACGCGACCGCGTTCGCGGCCACTCCAAGAGCACCCAGGGGTACGGACCCCCGGGTCGCTGAGCTAGACATCTCAAACCGAGATACTGGAGGTGAAGCCCCTCGCGTGCCCCTCCTCACCGACGAGGAGGCGCGTCACGCGGCGACCTTCGCCTCAACGGACGGCAGCGCGTACGTGTGCTGGCTATGTCGTACGTACGGACACGCCATGTACGCCTGCCCGTTCCTGTCGCCGGAACAACGAATGTTCACGGCGTACAGGAACTACCGGTACCAGATGGAGACGCGCCCCGGGGCGCGCAATCTACTCCGGCAAGCGGTCGGCGAGGGTCGTCCCCCGCGTCAAGGTTTCCCGAATCGGTCGGGTGGGGGCGCTCGCTTCGCCCCCCGTGGAGGCGGGTATCGTCGTACCGAACTCGATCGTCGGGATCGGCCCGACCACCGCCAGGCCGACACAAGGTACCCCCGCCAAGGAGGGAGAGGGGACCGAGACCGTTCTCGGGTACCCCAACAGGTACAGAATGCGATAATGTACCTGCAAGACTGGGTAGAAGATCCGTACCCCCTACCCACGGAGGGTCACGAGGGAGAGCCGACTCGCTTCGTTCCCCATATCCTGCGACGACCGGACGCCGCAGGTCAAGGCCCGGAAGTACCCGAGTACTTCGCCAAGGCTGCCGAGCCGCAGGGGAGGAATAGTCCCGACCCACGCGGCCGGCTACCCGGAGAAGACCTGGCCGTCGATAGCCAGGGGGGTAGCTCCGATAGCACCGGTAGTTCGAAAAAAGGGTAAAGACGGTTACGTACACGCGGTCGCGTGAGCCGTCTTTTCCCTATGAACTAGACCGGTCCCCGCGTGCTGGCCAAGGACACGGGGGGTATTGTCCGATAATACATCCCCCGCTATCGGAGTCGAGCACGGGGACTCCAGCAATGTCGACATTGCAGGAGAAACCCAACACCGAGGCCCACGTAGACCCGATGTTGGAAGAAGGCACCACAGGGACACCCGACATCCCAGTGAAGCGCAACAAGCGAGACACGGTTCACGACGACCGACACGAGTCGGTCGACCTCCTGACCCCGGTGAGCCCAAGGTCGCCGACGAAATGTCCGCCTCGTACGGACTCCAGCACCTGTACGGGCGTCACTGAGACGCGAACGTCCCCCGGCTCGAGCCGAAGGAAACGCAAGAGGGGCCAACGCAGAAGTCGAATGCCCCGGCGGAAAGACCTCACCGATAAGGTCGCGCCCAAGGTGGTCGATGGCCTCGTATGCCTCATGACATCGAAAATATATAACGTCTTGGGCTCCGTGGCCACCGAAGGCAACGCGTTTAAGCCCCACAGGATCGCCGTCGACACGTGCTCGGGCTACAACTTGGTGAGGAAGGCCGACCTCCCTCCCGACTGGGCTCGCTACGTAATACGGGGCGCGCCATTACCACGCCTGGCTGGCGCGAACAGTAACCCGCTTCGACTTACGGCGGTCGTCCGCCTCGCGGTCCGGCTGCGGAACACGACGTTCCGCATACCTTTCGTAGTGGCCGAACAACTCGCTGTTCCCGTTCTACTTGGGACCGCGTTCATTGATGCACACGTACGCAGCATCGACATCGATGGACAGAGGCTCGAACTTCGTCACGATGGGTCGGTAGCCATCGTCAATGGGAAGGGGGAACCGACTCCCCCTACCAGGCGACATGGTCGCCAAACGAGTCGTCCGGAGGTACGCGAGGAGGCCCCGCAGGCGATCCGAATCGCCCGCTGGGCTACCATCCCCGCGATGTCGCAAGCCCGTGTGCGTGTGACAACCGCGGGGAGGGGTCTCGTGTTCCTGGAGCCCAAGCCCTCACTCCAACACCGCCATGGAGTGAGGCTGACGAATGGCGTCGCGGAAGTCCTGCCGAACCAGACATTCGAAGTCATCGTCGCAAACTTCTCGCGACGGGAGAGGCGGCTTCCGAACACACCGTCGTGGGATACGCGAAGCGCAACCCCCTCGCGATCCTCACGCCCGAACGTCGAGTCGCTGAGGGGGTCGCGCTTGCGTTGCATCTGACCGACTTGACCGATCAAGTCGGAGAGGTCGGAGCTGGCCGATCCAGCTCCGACGAGAAGGCAACCGCGGGGAGTGAAGGGGTTGACCCGGACGAACAGTCACCTATACCCCAACCGACGGCGGAGGGTACTGTACCCCCCCAGCAGAAGGATCCCGAAAATCCACCGATGGATTGGGAAAAAGAGATTGACTTGTCATACATCGACGATGACAAGCTCCGTGGCCACGTGCTCGAGATGCTCCGTAAGCACTGGAGTCTGTGGAGCGGTGCGCTCGGAACGATCCAAGCCACAGAGCACCGCATTCCCCTCGAACCGGGAACGAAACCGATTCGTTCTATGCCCTATCGGAAGGGCCCGGCCATGCGCGAAATGGTCGCGAAGGAGGTCAACAAGATGTTGAACGCAGGCGTTATCGAACCCGCGAGCACCGAGTGGGCGTCCCCGGTGGTGCTCGTACCGAAGAAAGACGGCTCTCTTCGGTTCTGCGTGGACTACCGGCGTCTCAACGCGAAGACTGCAGCGGATTCGTATCCGCTGCCGCGTATGGACGACTGCATCGACTCGTTAGGAGATGCAGCCGTCTTTACGACGCTGGACTGCAATTCCGGTTATTGGCAGATCCCGGTCGCTCCGGAGGACCGGGATAAGACTACCTTCACGACACATATGGGTACGTACCGCCATTTGCGCATGCCGTTTGGATTAAAAGGGGCACCGGCCACCTTCCAACGTGCCCCCGATATCATACTCTCCGGAGTCCGCTGGCAAATATGCCTCGTCTATCTCGATGACGTTATCGTGTTCTCGCGTACGGACGCGGAACACGCAAGGCATCTCGATACCGTCTTGAGCTTGTTGCGGAGTGCCGGCATCTCCCTCAAGCTCAAGAAGTGCAGCTTCTTCCGTCCCAAGGTGCATTACCTGGGGCACGTGATATCCCCAGGTAAGTTGAGCGTGGCTGATACGGCAATCGACGCCTTCAAGACGTTCACGTTCCCGAGGACGCTGACGCAGGTGCGCTCGTTCCTCGGGGCGTGTAACGTGTATCGTCGCTTCGTCAAGGGCTTCTCGAAGATTGCCCGTCCGTTAACCGATATAACGCGCAAGGACTCGGATCACGATTTCGATAACCCAACGGAGGTTCAGCTTCAGGATTTCGAAAGCCTGAAGGCTGCGATGATCTCCCCGCCGATCCTCACGCTACCACGGTACGGCCGACCGTACCTGTTGGACACTGACGCCAGTGCATACCAACTCGGGTGCACCCTCCTACAGGAGCACGACGAGCAGAACGATTGGCGCCCCGATGGGTACTGGTCGTACTCGCTAAGCGATAGCGAACGGAACTACAGCGCTACGGAGCTTGAGTGCTTCGCCGTGGTGTCGGCCGTCCGCACACTACGGCCGTATATCGAAGGAACCAAGTTCACCGTCCGGACGGATCACGACGCCCTCCGATGGCTCATGTCGCTCACGGAGAGCTCAGGAAGACTCACCCGGTGGCGGCTACGTCTGGCTGAATACGATTTCACCATTCAGTACCGCCCCGGGCGCGTGCATCAGGTGCCCGATGCCCTGTCACGACTCGTGTCGCCGAAGGTCGCCGATGACCCTCGCCCCACCGTCGAGGTGGATGACGACATCCCCACTTTCGACGGGGGCACGACAGTTCGAGACGTATCGAACGAGCTCGCGGAACACGCCTGTACCGCGAGCTGCGATCATCAGGCCGTCCATATCTTCGTAACGACACGGAACCAAGCCGAAGCCCGAACAAGGTCGCGCGTACGGACGCGCGACGAACCGCGAGGTGACGACGAAGCCCCCGCTCTTCAAGGACCCAATTCGTTTTGGGAGGAGAACAACGAGTTCGACGCCGCCGATATACAGCGCGCCGAAGACCCCGAGGCGGGCGCGCTCGACTCCCCGGTCGCCCCACCGCAGGACGACCTTCCGGCCCCTCTTACGATAGAGGAGATAGCCGAGGAGCAACGCGTGGATGACTTCTGCCAAACCGTTTTGGCACGACAGTCAGAGTCCCGGGACTCCGCGTTCTTCGAGGACCACCAAGGGGTGCTCAAACGGAGACACCCCTTCGACCCTGATATCGTTCAGGTGGTGGTACCTCGGACGCTCCGCGCCAGGCTCCTTCGCCTGTGCCACAACCCGGCCATCGCGGGGCACCCGGGCCAGAACCGTATGTACTACGCACTTCGACGCGAGTACTACTGGCCCCACCTGGCTGCAGACGTGGCAGCCACAGTGCGAGGGTGTCGGACCTGCGCGATGAACCGGGTCAAGCTGAGGAAACATCTCAATCGATTGAAATTGTTCCCAGCTACGAGGCCTCTCGAGAGCCTCGCCATCGACATCTTGGGGCCGCTCCCCAAGACGAAGACAGGAAAACGATTCCTGCTCGTGACTACGGACCGTTTTAGCAAGCTGACGCAAGTCGTGGCGCTCCGCACGATAACCGCATACACCGTCGCAGTCGCGTTCTGCGAGTCGTGGGTGTTCAAATACGGCGTCCCTCGCACGTTGCTTTCGGACAACGGCCCTCAGTTCAATGCCAAGTTCTTCCACAGCACGTGCCGTGTTCTGGGGATAACGAATTTGTACACTTCGGCGTACCATCCCCAGACGAACGGGCAAGTCGAGCGATATAACCGAACAATCGCCTCGATGCTGAGGAACTACGTGGGTGAACACCAGGACGACTAGGATGTGTACGTGGGGCCGCTTACGTACGCATACAACTCCCACGTACATCGCACCACACGCACCACGCCGTTTGAGCTCGTGCTCAGCAGGCCACCGCCGGAGTTCTCTCTCCGACGGGCGGACGGCGACGCGCCCCTTTCTGATAGGGGGAACCAACGTGCCGAGTTCCTCAAGACCTTGGACTCGACTATCCAGAAGGCCTACGGAAGCCTTCGGCGAACGCAAGCTCGCTATAAACGCGACTTCGACAAGCGTATTCGGCGCATCAACTCGCGCCTCAAGGCAGGTGACTACGTATATCTGAACCCCACCGATGGGGGGAAGACATCAAACAAGCTGGCCTCCCCGGCTGTCGGACCGTACCGAGTTCTCGCGAACGACCAGCGCACCATCACGATCGATCGTGATGGAGTTACCGAGCGCGTCTCGGCAGACCGCTGCGTCTACGCACCCCCGCCGGCGAAGGCGCCAAGGGCTAGCACGACTACCCCCGAAGACCTTGCCGACAAGATCAACGAAGGCACACAGTATGGCGTCGAACGGCTATTCAAGCATCGCGTCATGGAGGATGGAACTACGGAGTTCCTCATTAAATGGGCAGACTACGATACTCCCACATGGACGGCGCGTACCCACATCCCCGAGGAGTTGGTTTCTCGTTACGCACAAAGACTCCGGGCGCGTACAGGGAGAGACCTCACCTCGGAAGTGAACGCGGACGTTCACTCTTGAGGAGGGGGCCCTCAACCGCATCGTTGCGGATTAAATTCCACCTCGAATTAAATGCACCCCGCGTACATGGGGCAAAAGGGGACGCGCGAAGGGACAGCTGTCCCCAGAGAGCAGCAACGGAATAATTCGCGAGATGTCAAGACGTATTGGCAACCGAGTTCATCGAAAACGACCATTTATCGCCGGCAAGAGACAGGAGGGAGGATAGTACGTGCTGCCCTACGCAAAGCGGTCGCACCTCGAGGAGGAGAAGGCAGAGTGACGCGGTCGAACGAGAAAATGCCCTAAAACAAGTGCCCACGAAGGCATCGCCGTTTCGCATTTGAACAGAGGACGTCAAGACGTATCGACGAAGGTCCCGTACGCAAACCAGAGGAAGCGAGCAGCACGAGCGGCGCCCTGAGGGCACCTCGTCACGGACTGTGGGCAAGGAGCCCTCCAGCAGGGAGACGATCTCCCAGAGCGATATAGTCGCCCCGCGGTCGCCACAAGTTCTGCCGACATGGGGACAGCTGTCCTGCACGCCCCGGTCCGGACCAGGTGCGCTATGAAGAAATGGTCCGCGATCCCGAGTCCCCCGCGACGACGGGAAGACGCAGCGCTGCATTAGATAGCAACGACAAGTACGCCCCAGTCGGAACAGGGGGAGAGAAAGAGACAGTATGGGCCGCCGTCGGCTGATACACGCGAGATCAGGGCTCCAACAAACAGCCACCGCCATACCCTAAATACCGGAGAAAATATTGGTGAAATGGGAAATTACACTGACGGGCGGTTGCACGGGCAGGACGCCCAGACACGTGCTGTACGCACCAACGCGCAAGGGACGTCCGGACAGCGGCGCGTGGGAAGAGTACAGCGTGTACCCACCGATCGGCACACGCAAGCGGTGCCGCCCCCTTCATAATCGTCAGACCAACGGACGTCCGACGCACGGGTCGTCCCGAACGCGGAGCGGGCACCAAGAACAGCAGCCCGAGGCGCTGAGCAAGAAAAGACCCTCCCGCGGTGGATACGGCGCGCGAGCAGCGAACGCCCCCCCGCCGTGGGCTCGCAAGCAGGGGGGGCTCGAGCTCTCCCACGACCGCGCTGACGCACCGCTCGGGCGTCGAGGGAGGAGCCGACTCCCTCCTCGTCCCCCGCATGCCAACGATCGGCCCCTTTCCCCCGCTCGCTCGCCCGAAAGCGGAGCGGGGGAGGCTACAGTACGGAGCGCGCCGTCGCGCTGGGTAGCAGACAGGGCCGGACGGAAGGAACGCTCTACGGCGGTGACGGGCGGACAGGAAGGGAGAGCGGAGAAGTTTTGCTAGCATCCACGAAGGTCCAGGCGTTCGGACTTCCCTCTCGCCGTGGGAGCACACACCGCCGCGCGTGCGATCACGCGCAAAGGCGGACGCGGGTCATGAGGAGCAGCGACGTGCTCAGACCCTCCTGTCCGCGCGAATCACTCGAATGATCCCTCGAACTGGCCTCCCCGCCTTCCCACCCGCGGGGCGGCACAGCGACGAGGACTGTCCTCGCCCGGGGCCCGACGACACCCCCGGGAAGGAAGAACGGGACCCACTTTTGTCCGACCTCGATCGGCGCAAGGTGTTGACACCCCACAGCAGGCCCCGGCAAGAAGGGATAAATCGCAGGGGGGGAATCGAGGATCCCACACTGATGCGACGGGGGCCAATTCGGCTCCCTAAGGGGGTAGGCTCGAACTCTCCCAGGACCACCCGCACGGCTACACGGACGCGTAGCTCGGGTGAAGAGGGAGGAGACCACTCCCCCCCCCCCATTCTCCCACACGCCGAAGATTTGCTTTCCTCACCCCTGCTCGCTTGACCATGAGCGACAACGACGGCTACTGTACCCAGCCGAGCCCGACGACGAGCTCGGGAAGAAAACCACGACGCATTAGTGGCAAGACCGGCACCGCGCACGACCGGACCCGTTTCGAGGAGGGGAGAATGAACGCGCCGAAATACCGCGAACCTGACAGGGACGGACTGTCAAAAAGCATCAGCGAATACCACGCACAAGAGACGACGCATTCAGAGGGACGCGCCCTGGACGACACCTCGACCGACTTAGCGCGAGGCGGGGGTATCGACACGCCGCGAACGGCCCTGTCGTAAGAGAAAAAGAAAAAAAAAGGGGGGGGGGAAGTACAGAACGCAGTCGAGCGTAAGCATGGAGGAGGGGAACGAAGAGGGTACGAAGCACCCCGGGCCAAGGCCAAGAGACGAATTTGGTTTTTACGCAGGAAGGGGACAGGACGACCTGGCCCCCGCGGACATATCGGGACCCCGCTCAGTGGTCAGCGCCGCCGGACGACGCCTCCGGGCGCGGACCGTAGAGCCCTGGCGGACAGTAGCTGGGGTGATGTGGCACTGTCGTGCTTGACCCCCCCAATGGAGGCATCGCCACCGCACTGTGGCGGGTCCAGCGGTGCACGTCGCCCTCAGGGGCAGCAACGACGTCCGATGAGGGGGCTTCGCACCCCGAGCTCTCGTAAGGATCCCGCATCGAACGCGGAGCAGACGAAGGCGCCATTCGAAGGCTTCGGAGAGCGTCCCGCTCACGACGATACCGGTCACGTTCGGCAGTCGTCTGCTCCAACACGGCCGCCCGACGATCTGAGGACGCGCGTAATGCTTCCAACTCGCTACGTACGTGTTGCAGCTCGTATACGGAGGACGCACGAGCCGCCTCGAGGCGCCGTGCTTCGTCGCTCCGTGACAAGTACCAGCTCGCGAGTGTGCTGAGTAGACCGTCCACTTTCCATGCGCGGTCAGCGGACTGACCCAAGGCGTGGGAGAGTACAGGGACGGCCCTGATGTCTTCCCGCTTCAGCGTTCCGTGACGCACAGACATCACCGGTGGCGCCTCCCGTGGCGGCATCGAGTTGAGGGGCGGGACAGGGGGGACCGCAAGGCACGCGGTCGGACGGAAGCCGCTTTCGACGACGGTAGGGTCACCGGACGGGTCCGCACGGGCGAATTGATATGCGGTGGGCTCGTTGCTGAGGTCCCGGTATCGTTTCTTTCGCGCTTCGCGCGAGGCGGAGCCGACTCCGCCCCCGCCCGCGGGGCGGCTAGGAGAGGACCCGACGCCCGTCGACCGCGCCACAAATGCGTCGCCTTGGCGGTCGTATACCAGAAAGGAGGACTGGCTACCGGTGGTGAAGTCACTCCAATAGCGCAGGTGGCGATCGCCCACCTCGCTAGCACGATGCATGAGCCCGAGGGCGAACGAATACGTCCATGGCACATGCCGCGTACACTGCTCGAGCGGGTGTAAGGGTACGCTGGGGAGGTCCCACGCTACCCTCCCCAAGTAAGCCAACACTTCGACAGGTTGAACGAACACGCGCCCGTGAATAGAGACCTCGTTCATGAACGCATTTCCGAGTGCCCAAGCCCACTCCCTCTCGACGTTATACACGAGGTCGGCAGAAGCGGGATGCGACGGATCTGAGCAAGCAACTCCGAAGTGCTTTAGAATATAGGGTAGCAAGGGATGGACTCCCAGCGAAGGGAAGGTCTCCCTTACCACAGCGGGGAGACTGGGGAAATCCCGTGGAGATAGGCCTCCTTCGAAAGACGCCGAACGAAATACGCGACCATCCTCCTCCCCTGAGTGGCGGTAAGCCGCCCAGTCGTGGGGCGCGATCCCCACACCGTGCAAACGCATGAGCGAACATGCCGACTTTTGGAGGGCGACCCGAGCCCTCGAATAGGCAAAGGGGCGCGGGCTTACGTAGAGCCCCGGGACGTGGGACAAGACGAATTCACGAGGACTCGACTGCCCCCGGTGGAACAGATACGCGGCCATTCTGTCGACGTACTCCACCTCGCTCAAACTGTACGCGAACGTACGGTCGGACGCGACCGCGGCGGGAATTTGATACGCTGACCCGCCACCCTCCGCCAGGAGCCGACCCAGCACTAAGGAAGCTTCTTCCTCGCGCCCCGCTTCGTACACCTTGCGCACTCGGGACAAATCGGGACGAAGATGCTCACGCGACAACAACTCACCCACGCTGATGCTGGTCCGTGCGTGTCGACACCAGGAGAATCTCAGGCGATCAAGGGGGAGAGGGGTAGACCGCTCGAGCGGGACCCCGAACCACTCATGGGTATCGACGTCCCCCTCCCTGCCCGATGTCACCATGGCTTGAGCCGGCTCAGGCCGAACACCGGAACCGCGGTTGCCTTCCCCCTCACAAGTCGGCGACGGAGGCCGGACGGGTACGACGGCGCGCTGCCCTACAGAGCCAGTGGCGGGGATGATCTCGCTGACCACCACCGGGACGTGGAGGGTGGGAATTAGCTCGACGGACGTCGTCGACCCACGCGAACCGCGGGCTCTTTGGAACGGCTGGGGAAGAGTCCACGGGGGCATGACATCCCCGGGACGACCCGGGGCACCCCCCGTCGAAGCCACGACGACCGGCGCAGGGGAAGGACCGGCAAGCGAGGCAACGCGACCCTCAGACGGAGACACCATGACCAGCGCCCCGAGACAACCGACGAAAGACGACGGTACGATCGCGGCACGAACCGCGAGGGAGGGAGAAGATGGTATGACGGAAGCAACGTCGACGCGAGCACCGAGTGAGCGTCGCTCGGATGGGTTGGGGGAAAAGAAGAGAGAGCCCACGCACAAACACGGGGAGCAAGAACGGCGGTACGATAAGAGAAGGGGGTCGGGACGACGCGCATCCACCTCCAGACCAGTGAAAGAGCCCTCAGACATGGTCGCCTCTACAAGCCCGAGAGTGCTGAACGCGGACGTTCAGTCTTGAGGGGGGGGCCGTGTAGCATAACCCCCCCCTGGGGCTTTAAATTAGATTAGATCAAGAACTAGATCAGCTACTGTAGAGCGTCGAGCTCTACAGTACAACCGCGCGTGTCCACGTGTACACCACGGGGACAAGGGACACGCGCATACACGTGCACACGTGTACAGCGCGCGAACGAAGCGCGCACGCACCACGAGTAATACGTGTACTGTCAGCCTCGACATAGCTGACAGTATTACAGTGCAGGCCGACCTGCACTACAGTAGCCCACTACAGTACCTCGGTACTGTAGTGTTATGATAGATTGTTTTGTATATTACATATGGGGCGGACCGACGGCGGCGGAAGGGGATAAGCACGGGCTTGTCCTCAACCGACCGCCAAGGTCAGTCCACCCAGCTTATTCTAAACGTCGCCTTCGCTCCTCGCGCGCGTTTACTCGGAGCCGAGCCGGAGTGGACGCGCAGCACGCGAGCGAGCACGGAACCACCTCCGCCCGTCAGCACTGGTACGTCACCCAGTGCTGCTCCGGGGCGTCGAGGCGTCGATCCGCTCGTGCGTGCGCGCGTCCCTGCTCGCTCTCGCTCTACCACCGCTACCCGGGCCCGAGCCCGGTTCCGTAGCTGGTTGGCCCGCTTCACCCCTTCTCCGATCCGGGGTCTACAGGTCGAACTGCGCATACACCTCCAGTCGTCTGGGGGTGTTTATGCTACAGTTGAGTGCTGGAAAGAGGTGGAGCCTATCTCTATTGCAAAATGTTGGTTGAAAGCGCGAACGATATCTCCTGGCGTCAACAAGCAAATCCGGGACATGTACGGGATTGCAGAGGTAGACGACGATGCTGAATCATGCGTGCTCGCGCAAGACTACGAGAAAATGATCGAGTGCATCATGAAACTCAATATTTCGGCCTTTGAAGGGACAGGAGTTGATGCAGTGCAGAGGAGTGCAGACATCAGACAGTGGATACGCCTGGAAGAGCTCGAAGAAGTGGTCGAAGCGCTGGGTAACGACGTGGCTGAGGATATTGCGGATATAGAGGGTGTCGTTCAGGGCGTTATTTCTCGTGGGCAACCTGAGGATCCCAAAGACGTGGATGAAGGGGATCCTGAAGAAGACGATGGAAATGCTACTGAGGATGTGACAAAGGAAGTTCCCAGGTTACTCGAACTCAGTCGCATGTTCGCAGATCTTGAGCAATTGGCGCTGGATTGTGACGCTCAGGGAGCATTGCGTGGCTTACGAATTGCGAAGCAATCGTTTATACGCATTCGGCGCGAGAGAGAACCATGTTGCAATCGACAGGCCGTTATTGCAGATTACTTCCCCAGAAAGAGCAATTAAATGAGGGTTCCATGAATTACTTAATACACATATAGAAAATCGCCCCTGGGATGCTCTCAGCGCAGACTCCCGCAATATGCGCATGCCCGCAATATGCGCAGCAATGACCTCTGTCCATACTAGCGCATATTAAGGGACATCGACTGTACATATGACATTTCCTACGCGTTAGAGGACATACGTGTGTCAGTATGTATGGCTGTACAGCCTTACGGTTCAAATCATGGGCGGGATCTGGTTTCAAGAAATGGCGGACTTTCATCTGGAGAGCATCACAGAGATACTTCCAGGGATCGACTGTGAAGAGGAGAAAGATGCGAGGCGCTGGGGTCGGTTGGTTGCGGGAAAATCTCCAAACGTGAATCGAAATCGAGAAGAAGCAGCTCACAGACTACGTCTCGACTACTTTTCGGAATGCTCGGTGTACTCTTCTTAGGGCCTTTTTACATCAAAGCGCAGCCACATCCGCCACATGCTCCGCGTGGACACGGCCCATGCATGATTTGTCTACAACACATTTACATCAGAAAGTTGAACACTGTGAGGTTTGGTTTGAATGCATTTTACCACATTGTAGGACAGAATGAAAACGGTGCGAAACCACCCACGAGAATGGCGGCAAGCTGTAATCATAGCATATTTCCGAGAAGAGAGGTAGCAGTTCAGTACAATACATATAAAGACGAAGCTCTCAAATCAAGCCTCCCCAACAACCCAACAAGATGGACACACTAAAAATATACCCCATCAGGACCAAACACCAGCCAACCGCTCAGAGTCCAACAACCACAGATTCAATCTTTGAAACCGCAAGCGATCAGACAGCGACAGTCGACAGCATTACTGAATAATCAACTTCATGTGGTTCTTCACCCCGGCATCCCGCCCCAAATACACATCAGCCAATTTCAGCCGCTGTCCACACTGGAAGAGCGAACCAGTCCTCCACGACCAAAGAATCACAGCACTGATCATGATACGGTCATTGTCCTAATGGGAAAAATGAAAGAGGCTGGATATGGCGATCGCAAAAGGCAAAAGAAGTCATTGAAGGAAATTTCTGCGAAAGCCATTCAACTGGGCGAGGAGGAAACCGGTGTGAAACGAACTGCAAAGGGATGACAGAAAAAGTCATACGTATGAAGCAAGAGTATTCTGCTTACATAGCCAAAAGTTCTCAGTCTGGTAGAGATGGAGACGACACCACGTTATATAATCTTCCAGACTTTTATGAGCAGATGCATCAACTGGAGAAAGACCAAGCTCGCCATGATCCCCCTGAACACGTGGCGTTGTATAGAACTGAAGTGATAGAGGTGGACACCACGAGCACACGAAAGCGGTCAAGACCCGGCAATGGTTTGCTGGAGGAATACATTGAAGGTGAGAAAAAACGGCATGAGGATTTGGTTGATATGATCATGAAGAGCAGTTAAGAGAAAAATAAGATGCGCATTGCATTTGAGCGGCTCGTGGTGAAGTTTTAATGTTTCTGAATAGAGAACGGTCACTACATTCTCCCTGTCTTCAACTATTTTGTGTAGCGTAATATAGCAATGCATCACGCCGTCGTTAACAAGCAGATGTTTCTGCTGTGATTTCTTCAGAATCTCCGTCTTCATCATGCGGTAGAAGTGATTCGTCAACATCCCCCTTATCTACAATATATTGTGTAACATAACACATGATAACGTGAAGTAGACAATATAAAATATGGTAAGGGCCGCGGAACAGAGGAACAGAACAAAAGCTTTTCTATGGATCAAAGGTCGTGGTGAGCGTTGTTATTGCTCAGTATCATGAGCTCTGCCCTTTTCTACGGCGGTGGAAGGGACGGGTGTACTAATTAAGTAAAAGAGAACTTGGAGTGTTGGTGCCAAACAAAATCGTTGTGGGAGAGTGGATGTCATCCTGAGGTTGCATTTAGTGGGAGAGTGTGGGTCATCTTCAAGTTGCATTTCGTGTGAAGCTGCATTTCGTTTGCATTTGGATTGTTCTGAACTGTGTGAACAATCTATCACACATCACACACAACTTTCATATTCTCGCCTTTTTTGAGAATTTGCGCTATCCCAGTGAATCTCTTGAGTCCCGTACCTGAGCTTGGTCCACGCCCATCTGTATAGAACCATCGAAAAGCATTAACTGTAAGACAGGAGAGAGGGGACTATCTCTTTTTGTCAACGGATCGGCAAGGTTTGTGGACCCAGGTTTCCATATGATTTGTCGGAGCTGCTTTGTTTCATAGTAGTAACGCAGCAGTTCAAGATCAGCCCGAATTGATTGGTCCTCGGGCACTCGACATGTCGATAGAGATGTAAACAGGTCTTCCGAGTCAACTAGAACTGTCAAGGGAACGTGTCTTTCCAACAGTTAGAAAATGTTTTTGAAATCAATTTCCCTTCATCCACGCCTTCACCAGCTGCAAGAACTTCACTGGAGGCAATTGACTTAACAGGACGTTGTGAAACATGAGAATTCCATTGAAGCGTATGTATGATAGACCCGAATTTGTGAGGTCCGAACATGAGTCCTGCTATGAATCCTAGTTGAGCATTCGTTGAAGGTTTGCCAGCATCAGCAAATACCACGACTGAAATCTTATGCTTCCCTTTCGCAGGTCTACGATACACGGAGTATGAACCCAGACTTTGAACTGATTTTAAGAGTGAGCCTTGCTTGACTATATTTGTGACAGTCGGAGGTCCATCTGTTTGCTGAAGGTGACTTGCTGCAAAGCAGGCAAAAGGGCTTACACACATTCCTAGGAAACCCAGTGAACCATTGACGGATTGGAAGTGAAACTTTTCAATCGAATTCAGATGAGATTCAGATTCTCTGCGGCGATATCTGGCAAGCACGTATGTGGATATGTCATTTAGCTTCTGTTCTGAAGAAAGGTGAATTTCACTATTGGTCCATCTTGAGTCCGAAGAACAAAACAGATCCAGGCATATGGACAACAGTACCCAACTGTGGTATAACCCCAAACGGAAATTAGATTAGGATCGGATCAGGGACAGTAAGGCAACGAGCCTTACAGCCATGCGCGCACGCACGTGTCCTCCACGTGTACGGGACGCGTACTACACGTGGACTGTCATCCCCGCCGGCTGACAGCGTTACAGTGTCGGTAGACCGGCACTACTGTAGAGTTATGATAGACTACAATGTACATTAAATATGAGCGGACCGCCGGCGGTGGAGGACGACAAGGACGGACTTGTCAAGGATCCTCCACCTTGGTCCGCCCGCTTACTTGGAGGTACTTCCTTTAGTTACCTTAGAGTAGCACCGCGCGAGGGTTGAGGACGCACGCTACACGCCCACGAGCCGGCTCCGCCTCCGCCCGTCGGTACTGGATCGTCACCCAGTACCGCTCCGGGGCGTCGAGGCGTCGAACCGCTCGCGCGTGCGCACGTCCTCCCCGATTCCGCTCTACCACCGCTACCTCGAGCCCGTGCTCGGTACCGTGGGTGGGCCGTGCTTCTATCTTCCCGCCGATCGGGGTCTTTCCGAACTGTCAGTACTCACCCCCCTCGTCGTTGGGGGTGATTATACTACACCAACTTGTACCGAAGTGAGAGTTTTTTGACAAAGTCCTGACGGTGTGTCTCGGATCCACCAACCAGAATATCATCTGTTACTTTGGAAACAATCAGGACGAGGTTTCCACTCGAGATCATATAGAATAGCTGTGGTATGTGCACGACGGAAGGTAGTCCTAGATCGCCAAAAGTATGATCTGAATGCCACTGCCACTTGGCATTTGCATTCACTAAACCGTATGTCGCAACATCTAGAAGCCAGTAGAAATACTTTTGCGTGCACTCGCGTGGAGGGTGAACGTACACATCGCGTTGCGCTTTGCCAGACGGTAGAAATGCACCTTTGATATCTATTTTGCTCAGGTACCATTTCATTATCACTGATATCGAAAATAAGATTCGCAGGCCAAGAGGAGGACAGGATGCGGAGTCCGTCTTGAGATCGGCCTTTGCTCTTTCATGGTTACCATGGGGCGCAATGCGAGCCTTGCACAGCTGTGAACTATCATCCAGGGGCTTGATCTTGTACAAAACGTGACTAGAGATGACGTTCGATTTAGTCGGAATGCGGGAGACATGAATCATAGAGTAATGCTTGAGGTATTCTTTTTCTTCTGATTTATAAGCATTCAGGGCAATGTGTGAGGGGAGACCTTGTGCTTCATACAGCATGAACTCTTTTTATTTGAAGCGAGTGAAATATTTCTGAAGGTCGTCATGCTCAGAGCTCGTGAGAACAGCACCGAGTATCAGTTCAATTTCGTTTGTTGTAATTGCGTTAGACGAGCTTCGAAGTTGCATGGAGTGCGTCTTTTGTGCACATTCATCATGTGGTGTATGCGTGAGGTCTGCTACAGAGATTGGATCTTGACGATAGCTGCTGGATGCTTCTGCACTTGCGAGTTCAGATGCAAATTCCGGGGCGGGGTCAGTTTCGTCCAAAGGAGAGGAGCTCCTCTCCTTTGATACACGCTAGCGTGTAGGCTCATCTTCACATTCATTTTGTACTTCGGAGCAGTGCTGTTCAACGGCTTCACCGATGAGATTTGAGCAATCATCAATTCCATCTTGAATTAATTGGGCGAGGGACTCTTCCTTTTGGGGAAAGAGTACGTCCTCAACCGCAGCTTGCATTTTGCTGCCTTGTTTGCCAGCGACCGTCACAGTTTGGGAGTCTGGCTCATACTGTAGAGCAGGGAGGGGCAGGGTCCATTTTCCTCTTTTCTCGTGACCTATGCGTAGAAATACTTGTATCATGTCGCCCACTTTGATTTGCTTGTCTTCAATCGCCTTGGATCTGAGAATTTTGTTCAGTTTTCGTTTCGCCAGAAGCTCATCGTGTGCCACTCTAATTGAGAGAGGAAGCGGAACTGGTTTTGCCTGAGGTAGTATAGGACGTGTGCATCCTTTAGCTAGTTCGTTCGCGGATGTGACATCATTTCCATATAGATCATTGGAGATGCGAAAACCGCTTTGAATAATGAGATGAGTATCTGACTCGGGGTGTTCGTCTTGAACGCGAAGGAATATGTCCCGTAAAACACGGTGTTTCGACTCAAGAACATTTTTGTTGTGACGTCGTGGCGGTACGGATCAGAAATTTTCGCCCAGTTGCTTGAGATAATGCCTAAAGTCATTGTTGTCGAAAGCTTTATCACCAACAGTATGGGCAGGAGACCAAAAAGGAGATATCCATTTAGCGTCAAGCACAGTAATAGCGTCTGTCATGTTCGAGGATTCGACCACGGATCCGGCTGAATATCGAGTGGCTGAGTCCATGATATGAATAACAGTGAGCTTGTCGAGGTACATGTGATCGACACACACGACATCATTGAAGCTCTGCGATATAGAACTGAGTGCGACTTTCCTGCATCCTTGTTGAGGTCGAACAAGCCGACAATGTTGGCATGATTCAATTTTTCTCCTGAGATAATCGCCAATGTGGTCATCCCACAAATTGTTTCGCTGTAGCAATTTTTTCATATCGTCATAGTTCGAATGTCCGCAGACATGCTTGTGTACCTTATCAATGATATGCTGCTTTTCACCCCAAGAAAGGTCAGCGCTGTTTGCTGAAATCATAATGTTGTTAAGCTGCTGAGATCGAGCACTAAAGCTTTGGAACGATCGAAGAGTTTTTCTGGGTAAGTAGCTATGGAATTCGTGATCAGTCAGCGTAACTGTGAGCACAGATCCCGACCTCGTGGACAGTTGAAAATAGTTTCCATTTTTGTGTATTATATTTGCGTGACTTGTAATATTTCTCCCAACAAGCCATGGAGATGGTCCTTCAATCACTAAGTGTCGTATGTTGATAATCGTGTTTTGGTCAGACGTGAATGACAGTAGTACAGATCCCAGTATCTTTCGACGTGGCCTGGAATGGCTGCCGCACCCATATTGCCAGCACGCACGGTCGTTTATGGACGTAGGAACCGGGTCAAGGCTTCCATTCCATACCGATGATGACTCATGTGATATACGTTTCAATTGTTCTATGCCAAGGCCACTGTATGGCGCACCGTCATCCAGGAGAGGCCCAAGTTTCGAGGTGGATCTCGTCGTCATTTGTCCAGTGTGAACCATATTAAAGGTTACAGTTGCATCTGTGCTGCTTCTGTGCCGTGAGGGACTTTCAGTTTGAAAACTGCTCGGTGCATGAGCCTTGCCATAAGGTTGTTTCGTTCTGTTGGTACTGTGGTCTCTGGCCCAATGGCCCCTCTTGCCACAAACTCTACATGAACTCCTACTCATCATGTCCGCAAATTCATTGGGGCTAAGTCTCTTTTTGGTTCTGACTTGGTGGACTGCATTGACTCTCATGTGGTTGTGGCCAATTGTAGAATCAGTTGATCTGGGCACGTCAGAGGATCTGAGAATGCAAGCTATATCTTCGTACTTGATTCTCTCCATCACGTTGTCACTTGTGTCGATCTCTCCTTTTGGAGCTGCTGCCGCTAGGATACTGACCCGCTGACCATTTTCAATATTGCTGTTGGCTAAAAGGATAAAAGACACCAATGACTGTGGGAGCTCGTTGGACGGAGCAGTTTCGTTGAAGCGGCATACGAGTGCTTCAAAGCGAGACTCAAATTTTTTTAGGCTTTCTGTAGTTCCACGTTTTGTTTGCATTAGTTGATGAAATTTATCGAAAGAGTCAGTGACTGCAGATAGTGGATCGGTTTTGTGGATAGCCTCGATGATCGACAAAGCTCCATCTTCTTTTTGGATGTCCGTCATGTACAGTTTCTTCACGAGATCTTTAGCTCTTGCAAAGAGCTGCGACTTGAGTATAATTCCTTGCAAATTAGTTGAGATGTTGTTGGAGTTTGTATCTGGAAGGGCATCGTGAAAAGCCTTCCATAGTATTACAGCATCGCGATATTGATCCTGAGGGCCTTTGCCATCAGTTCATGGTGGACTCTTAATATCCCAGCTGAATCGGGGCGCGACGGCAGATCTGGGCCCATAACAAAATATAGTAAGGGCCGCTCAGGGACAGAGGAACAGAACAAAAGCTTTTCTATGGATCAAAGGTCGTGGTGAGCGTTGTTATTGCTCAGTATCATGAGCTCTGCCCTTTTCAACGACGGTGGAAGGGACGGGTGTACTAATTAAGTAAAAGGAGAACTTGGAGTGTTGGTGCCAAACAAAATCGTTGTGGGAGAGTGGATGTCATCCTGAGGTTGCATTTAGTGGGAGAGTGTGGGTCATCTTCAAGTTGCATTTCGTGTGAAGCTGCATTTCGTTTGCATTTGGATTGTTCTGAACTGTGTGAACAATCTATCACACATCCCCCACAACTTTCATAAATATTGTCTTCATGTGTGAGCTGTACATCATTCTTCAACGTGCTAAAACGATTTTTTCAAACACTGAAAGAGCACTCGATGGGCTTTCGTATACTTAATGCCATACTACTCCAAGTTGTGAGAACTGGGCTCGAATTCATCTCCGCTTCTAAGCAACTCTTCATCATGTGAAAATCCAAGGAAAACGCGCAATCTCCAGTTATGTATGGCCAAGCCGGGGCCCAGCAATATTTAAACTGGGAATATCATCTCCTAAACATATGTTCTCGTCACTGTTCCTTTTCAACGACGATCTAGTATTTATGCTAGAGTCATCCAATACCCCAGGACGCCCCACATCAACATAAATAAAGTTTCGATCCGTTGTCGATACAGAAAGTAGCGCAATGCTGGCATAACCCTAGTAACAGGGGTACTCGAAGACCAGCTCCTCCGGATACGCCAGCGACCTAATATGAGAGCCATACACAGCTTCGCAACAATACGGTAACCAAGCGATCTCCTCAAATCCCTTCATAACGGAAGCCCATTCCGTCTCTCCGATGGGAAAGTGAACGCTGTCTTGAAAATGGGAACATATTTCGCGAGACACCTCCTTCAAAAGCGACGATACAGAGCTCGGCCTAATTACAAGCAGTGAAGCTACGGCTTGGCAAGTAGCATGACCAGTATACATGAGATAGGATGCAACCTTGCGTCAGCTGAGATACGTTGTCTATAATTTGTCACGGACCTCACTATGTTTTCCCCGATCCTTGCAGCCACAAGAGTAAACATAAACACGGCATACGGCACGCGGAAAAGGGCTCTCCAGGACGACGAAGCGCTGAAAATGGGGCGGAGAGCAAACCTTTTAAATCATTCCGCATGATTGCGGGGATTAGGGTTTAGTATTTAAGAAATCAGTGTATCTTCTGATCAAACAGTGGATCTATTGGCCAACATTCAGTTCCTAACAATATAATCGTTCATTTTAGCTGTGGTGACACGACAACGATATCCTTTATTTACTCGTCGTCGCTCTGTGTGCCTATTTATATGCACACACTCAGGACAGTCTGTCCTGTGCGGTTTGACTATCGAGATTTCCATCGGCGAATGTAATTGTGCTGTCTGACAGTCGCGGGGTTCGCCGATGGGGATTGAGATTAGGGGAGTTGACATGAAGCTTCTTCAGGAGCTCGCTTGTGCGAAGGCGTCCGAGGGGTTTTGTGAAATAGTCGGCCAAGTTGTTGCTGGTTGGGATGTGTGTCGCTGCTATGGTGCCCCGGCAGATGTGGTCGTGGATGATGTGATGCTTGATGTCAATGAACTTTCTGTGTTTGGTGGGCGCTGAGTTTTTGGCGACTTGTATCGTGGCTTGGTTATCGATGAATAGTGGTGTTGGATGGGGTTCGGGAAAGCCAATGTCGTCAAGGACACGTCGAATCCAGTGTGTTTGCTGTGTAGCAGTGGATGTCGCTAAATATTCAGCTTCGCAAGTGGAGCTGGCTACTGTGGTTTACCTAGATGAGGTCCAACTGATGGGGCAGTCGTACATGGTATGGATTAGCCCTGTCCTCGATTTTCGGTCGGGGTCGTTGGCGAAGTCGGAATCCGCGTAGCTCTTGAGTGCATGTTGATTGGGGGAGCTGTTGCGTGCGAATTCGATGCCTTTTCGTTGAGTTCCTTTCAAGTATCGAAGAAGCCATTTTAAGAATTGATTGTGAGTGATGGTAGGGTTGTGCATGACTGTGGCTAGTTTGTTGACTGCAAGGTGAATGTCCAGTCTTGTACTGTCTGCGACATAGCGCAAGTCACCTATGATTTGGCGGAACAGTATTGCTTGCGGCGATGTGAGAGTTTCGGATGTGGATGCTTCGTCTAAATTTGTTTTGTATGGGAGGGGGGTAGGTTTCGGATTGCATGTGGTCATGCGTGCCTTTTCTAATATAGTGGCGATTACGAGGGGCTGAGATATGTGGATGGATGAGTTTTCTTGTTTTGTGATTGTCCATTTTGGGTAGTTGGTGGGGAATCCAAGTCGTTTCACCTTGTATTTTCGACTGAGGTCGATGTGTAATTGATCGTGGAGGTTGGGATCTGATGCTATTGATAGTAAATCGTCCATGCTTACTGCAATGATGATGGAGCCTTGCTGGTTGTGTTTGTGGAATAGGCACGGGTCGGCTTGTGTAGGTTGGTATTGATGCTTGAGGAGGTGGGCGACCAATCCATCGTGGTAGATGCGCGCGGCTGGAGGTGTTCCATATATGTTTTTGATTAGTTTTCCACCTTTGCAGGGATGTTTCAGGGAGCCGTCGAACCTGGGATGTTGCCTTATGAAGACTGGTTCTTTGTGACAGTAGTTCTCGTATAAGTATGCGGATGAGATATCCATATGTTCTGTTATCCAATTGCGTGCGGCGGCTATGGATAGCAGGAGTCTGACGGTGTGTTTCTCTGCCATATGTGTTGTGACGTTATCTGGGTCATTTTGATGACCTGCTATCATTTCGTCTCCTCGTGCTGCACAACGGGACTTCCGTTCAGATATTTGCCCTTGTGATGATCGCTTGTGTCGATATGTCATGGTTAGTGGTATGAGTTTTTCATGAGCAGGGATAGCTGAGTTTGGGAGCCATTTGATTGTGTTGGTCTCATCGAGCTTGTCGAGTTCTTTGTTGTGGGCTATCGCCCATTGTGTAGCGTCAGGGTATTGGCGGGCGGCGCTGTGGTTTTTGGGATCGGGAGTGGTGAGTAGGACTTGGTTCTTCTTGGCAAGAGTGGCTTTGAAGCTGTGATGGTGGGTGTAAGTAGGGTCACGGTATATGTCGTATGGGCGAAAGTCCTGAGTTCGGATTTGGTGGTATCTTTGAGATTGGATATCCTGTACGGTGAGATGGTCTGGGGTGTGGGCATACATGTATCGTACTGTTATCGCACGGGCTTGAAGTTTGGTTTTGTGTTTGTATACCGGTATGGTGCCAAGCTGGCCGAATGTGAGTAGCTGTGCATGTTGAGCGGTGGTGCCATGCCACAATTCATATGGTGTGGATCCGGCGCTGGTGTGCGGCATGATATTGTATTTGTATGCGGCATCTTTGACCGCGTCTTCCCCAGTAATATGGGGGTAAGTTGGCGTGTTTGAGGTTGGCTCGAGCTGCATTCATTTGTGGTATATCGCCAAGTGTCCACTAGTGTACATACTGTACTCGAACACCCGATGGTATATGACAAGGACCGCATTGGTTAATTCTCAATTCGAAAGGTAATTACCTTATCGCCCGGTAAGTTGGGCAGCGCAATTCGCGTCCGTGTACGTACTGTACTCGAATCATACCGTCTAATGTATGATACCGGCGTACCTCGCTGGCGCCCAAGTGCAGGACCGTTACTGCCCGACGCGTAGTCGTACCGTTACAGTCTGGCACTGTAAGAACGGGGACTACTGTAGTAGATATAATAAAGTAGGGAAGGGGAAGGACTCGAGTGGATCATCGATCAAGGCAGTGGCATCATCTCGAGAGCCGACCCCTTTGTCCCTTGGTTTTGTGCCTAAGTCTTTCGCCTGACTACGTTTTCGTCTTCCCTTTTTGTACATCGAGTACAACGAAAAGTACTCCACCGCAGGGGTAACGCACGACGAGCGCACCGCATAGCGCCCGGATTCGTCCTCCGCGACGGCGTCGCCTCCGCACGGCGTCGAGTTACCACGTCGAGGACGTCGATCTGCCTTTCGTGGCATCGTTGTGTCGAACCCACACCGTTCTACCAAAACCTCTACCAACCAGCTACCGAACTCCCTTCTGTCTTGTTTGGTGGTTCTTACTACACGTGTGCACGGCACTCGTCGCGTCTCGCACGCCTCGAACTACAGTACGACGTGTCGCAGCTCCCGCTACCCGAAGCCGGTCGAGCGCGGCACGTTCTACTACATCATTATCGCTTGGTTAATGCGCTCGGCCAAGGAATTTTCTTGAGGCTGATGGGGCGTGTTGTTGAGGTTTTGTATGCCTAGGTCAGCGTACGTGTGGAGAGCGGCTTTCGATTTGAATTCTTTTGCGTTGTCGGTGAGGTATATGCGTGGAAGGCGATCGTTTTGGCGAAGTTGCTTGAAGAATTGAGGCATAATTATCCCGACTTCGCGTCGATCTATGAGAAAGAACAAGATGAGGTATCGGGAGGCGGCATCAATGTATGAGAGGAAGTGTAGATGCCCTTGCAGAGATGGAGGATTGATGGGACCACATGTGTCAGAGCTGATGTATTCTGACGGTTTGTAGGAGTGCTGGTTTGGTTTGTGCGGGTAAGGTCTTTGTTTGGCGTGTGCACATGCTGAGCAAGATATAGTGGCGGAGATTGAGGCGAGGCGGCGTAGTATTCCATGCACGAGTTGTTGACGGGCAATGGATTGGATGACGCGGGGTGGAGCGTGGTTAAGTTTTAAATGCCAGTCGTGGAGTATGATAGTGTCCAGGGATGGGGAAGTGGGTGTGGGTTGGGTGTTGCGAAGCTTGTAGATGGGTTGAGTGTTGTGGTGCTTTGCGGTGGTGGTATTTGGACGTTGCGAGAGTAGTAGATTGGGTTTTGAGAGAGCAGGTGAAGGTTTATCATTGGATTTCGGTTGCACTAGCTTGGTACTTTTAGTGTTTGAGGGTCGCGTGCGAGCACTATGAGCGTGGTTCTGTGTAGAGCTCCAGGTGTATGCTTGACGTTTGTGGTTCCATGGAGCGGTTCCGAGAATCCTAGTTGTGCCTTTGTTTCGAGCGTACATGATTGCTTTGGTTGGTGTGA
The DNA here is from genome assembly GCF_000350225.1 of Chondrus crispus. Lineage (NCBI taxonomy): Eukaryota > Rhodophyta > Florideophyceae > Gigartinales > Gigartinaceae > Chondrus > Chondrus crispus. The sequence goes on along the minus strand of NW_005178560.1, from coordinate 665 downwards.
AGAGCACGTTTCCATGGTGGATCGTGATGTCATGGACGGATAGTAGGTTGGATTGGATCTTCGGCGTAACGAGGGCTGGTATGCGTATTTTATTGTTCATATTCGTCTTGATTAATGTCTGACTACGGTGTGTACAGTGGGTGCGGTCGTTAGTTGCTGTGTAAGTTTTGGCGTGATAGGAGTTCGGGTAGGGGATATGTTTGGTGTGGGAGACATGTGACGGATGAGCTCCGGAGTCGAGTGTATACGTACATGGCGGGGGTTGATGGTCTTCAGCTGATATGATTGAGTGTTCATGCGCTTCCTCGGTACTGTGCGGGACTTCTGGGACTAATGCACGAGCTTGCGTGTATTGTTTGGTGGTTGTTTTCCGTTAGTGACGAGGGTGTTGAGGGTGTCGACATTCGTAGTCCCTGTGGGCCGGATGAGGTATGCCTCTGCTTTGATGAAACCTGCATGGGTTCGAGATACGACGTGGCACTCGACGAAGAGAAGGAGCTGTTCTCCATGTGTCTTGGTTCTCGCTTGTAGTGATGACGGGAGAATATCCTTGTGTCGTACTGGTGGGTTCTTGGAAGGAGGTGTAGGAAGTTATGCGGTTGAATTTGTGTACGAAATCCTTGACATCGTGGGGATCGAGTGAGATGAGTTGGACACCTACTGTA
>NW_005178559.1:382303-398315 GCF_000350225.1 Chondrus crispus | reverse complement strand
GTTTTTTCAAAACCGACGTATAAACTTTTTAAACAAAGGACCTTCCAGAAGCTTTCCTTCACACCTCTTTTTTCTCTTACGGTCTCTCTCTCACAAGACGTACTGTACAATATCTTGCGGCTATAGCGCGCTTATCGCGAGTTAAAATTAACTCCAACCAAACACCTCCTGCTCCTCTGCCGTCAACTCGCCTACCTGTTGTCTGGTGCGGTACAATCTCACTGTCCATATCTATATTTCTCTCGGCATATGGTGCGAATAAACCGTTTCCGCCGCCGCGGATTGTGTACAAGGAAAGAGCAGGACGGCGCGTGGAAAAGTGGAGGGTGGAGAAGCAGGCTGCAGTGTTGGAGCGGAGCAGAGTTTCCTGTGAGAAATCCTACAGCGAGGGAAAATCTCAGGGAGGCGGAAGTGAAAAAAGCAGCGGTTGCTGTTTGGAAGACAGAAGGGCTGGGCTGGCTATTTACCCAACGGGGCAATCAAAATGAGACGCCTCCATTTTAAAAATGCTGTCCTTTTTGTACCAGTAAATTACCCTTGGTACAGCGTGTTTGGCAGAAGGAGCACCCTTACTCGACACGGCAATGGAATAAGGAAGGGCAGCGCTATAAAAGTAAACAGTGGTGTCGTTCTGTACGGGTAGTCTGGTGGCTGAATCGAGATTCTTTCCGAGTGTAAAGCATACCCTTGAGTACGAGACAAATATGGCACGGTGTTTACGTCATACAGGAACCTCAACCATAGACGGAATACTGTACCCGGGTAGTGTACAGTGCTGAAGTGCTGTGTTCGGGCCAGAGTGTTCTGAAAATTGTGAGAGAGCGAGCGACTTTGAGCGACTGTGTGTATCTACTGTACAGGGCTGTGGGCACTTTGGACAATGTTGTACGTTTGCAGAGGGGGGAAAGATATTACTGTACAAAACAGGGGTGCTGTTTGGAGGTGTGGACGTAGAATAGGTTTAAAAAGTGGGATGCAAACAAAGGCAGGAACAGACAGCAAATGTGAGAAGTTGTGGAGAGTAAGGGCTCGTAGCAATGAAAGATATGGGAAGGCGGTGCACCTAGGATAACCGTAAGATGAGTAAATGGTGTGACGTGCTGCATGAGGGTCGACATCGACATGTTGGTTTTTGAGGATAGGTAGCAGAGGTCAATTAGGGAGGCAGTTTGAGGGTGCCTGACAGCAAACAAGGTACTGTAGTGCGACACACTCTGGCTGGAGATGTTTATGTAGTTTGTTGTGATCTGGGGCTACAGTGAGGACCGTACGACAATACGAATATCTTCTATCTGTTACGGTACAGTAGTTTGGTTATGGTCACAGACGATACCCATGTCGCATGTCGATACAGTATGTGATGATAGCGATCCTGTGCATTGCCTCAATGATGGATCAGGTTGGGAAGGATATTGTACAGTATGAAATGCGGAGGAAAACGGAGGCGGAGGGTGCGGCGTACACACAATGCGTAGATTGATGATCTCCTTCGCCATTTATAATGGCATTGGAAGGCGATTGCAAAGAGAGAATTGGGGGTGAAAGTAGGTTGTGGTGCCGTTCTCCGGGCACCTTGCATGGCTGTGGCAGTTGGTGGCGGCGGAATAAGGGTAATAATGATTATCATTATTTACCCTTACATGGTTTGCAGGTATACGTACATTAGTATATGTTGTACCCGGTTTCTAGTTAGAGGTTAAGGGCCCGTTTCCGATGTGAATGACCCCTCCATGGAGGGCGTGGATCGGGCCAAAGTGGGATTATAGGAGGCGAACCTGACGCAAGGCGGCGGAACGCTGTGGATGTGCCAAGTGGAAGTCGGGGTGGGGTGTAGGATTGGCGCCGCAACGTGCATCACGCAAAAAAAGCGGCGGCGGAGGACAAGAGTCTGGCGCCACCTCAGTCAACCTGCGGGAGGGAGGACTGATTTGAGCCTTTCAAAAGGCTTTCAAAGGTCTTTTTTGCAAAACGCCTCCATCGAAACTTGTTCTGCACTCTCATTGGGCGTAGTGGTGAAGGGGCGACACACAGAGGAGAGGGGCGGGAGAAAACGGGCCACCGGCCCCGCTTCTTCAGTTCAAACTTGTGTACTGTACAGGCACTGTACACAAGTTTGTACATTGGCGCACGACGGGGCGCCGGGTGTTGGGCACTGTTCCACTGAGAACGTGCTCTGCTAAGACCGGCCCTCACTGAATGCCCGCACTGAACGCCCGCAGGGAATTTCCACTCCCTCGTGCCGTACGCCCGCACCCGCCAATGGCGTTGCGACAACTGGAGCAGAGGGGGACAGGGCCCCCTTCTGATACCGAACACGTGTAAGCAACAACTCTATGTGCCTATGCATGAACTGCCTCTATGATGCCCGGTGATAGAAGATGATAACAAACAACTGCACTGCAGCTGAAGGTACCGTACGCGCAGCGTCGTGTGATCATCGAGGACAACTGTAAAACTTCCTCCGTGCACACGGTGCACACTCCCCCCCGGTCAGGTTCCACAATTCTCTCCCTCACAAGATCTCAAATTCCTTCTCCAACCCCAACCCCTTCTCCTTCACCAACCCTCGATTGGCCCCCAATCCCCTTACTTCGACCAACATATCAAGTTTACTCAACTACCCATGCACAACTTACATCCCACAGTACAGCACTGTATTGTACTCGCACATAGAAACTAGTCTATATTCCAGTATGCTACCCGTTTGCAATACCTTCACGGCTGAATTATTTTCTCCACGCAACCTAGACACGATCTCCCCAGATGCAGCCGCTACAAGACTTTCCCCTACACACTCCCTCCCCCCTAGATACCCCGCGCCCACGGCCCACACCCCACGCCCAAAATCATCAACCTCTTCTATCACGACCTGCCGAAGACAAGTCCCTATCAGAACAATCAGATACGTATCGAGGTACAGTACGGAAGCACGTGCTTCCCAGTTTGGTCTCAAATCATCAGCCCATTAATGTCTCAGTTTGGGAGGAGATCAGCCCTGGCTTTCCCGTGAGGTTCGACAAAATACCTTCGCCACGTCTAGACGATACGGATTGTATGGACGAATACCTTCTCGAATCAAAGTGCCAACAGTACCATGCACTCACTAATATACCAACATGCCGCTCCCCGTCTTCCCTCTGCAACGTCCTGCTTTACACTTCTTGTACGTCTCATCCTACAATATTCGTGCGAAAAACACACCGCGAATAATCCTACCCTACCAGTAGACGTCGTACAGCTTGCGCGAGAAGGGCAAAAATATTTTCTGTTCACAGCGGCCCGCCATGTATAAACCAATTCGCTTCATCCCATCATCAACAACATGGAATCATCACTTATGAGTTTGGAGGCTCAATGCACTCATCGCTACTGTATCTACACACCTCGATCCTTGGCCCAACAACAAGCGCACCAGCGCCCTCACACCTTTGTCTTCAAATTCATCTGAGTACAGCCCATGGCTATGTCATCACTTTGAACATTCCTTTCCTGAAACGGCACCTATTCTTGGTGCCTAGAGCACGAAGCTCGGGGATGACAAACTGCTCGATCGTTTGTTCAACAGTTTTGTAAGGATACCCTATTCAAAAGCCTATCGAACTGATTTCGCAGCCCGCAATTACACCCAGCAAGCAATTGTACTGTATGTCGAAGTGTCAATGCGCACCATTGGTGAGCTTTGTTTTCGGAAACAAACATTAGAAATGCTCGTCCAACATAGCATGCTGAGTTGCTCTTGACTTTGCAAAAGCATGTAAACATTTACTGCATGTAAACATGTACTGTACGTGTTACCAGCCAGGCGCCTGGATGTTTCTTTAGTCAACAGGGCAGGGGTTGGACATGGGCGTACGCTGTCGAATACGCCGATTTCATGTACAACCCAGTGTCAGATCTTTTAACGCTAGTGAAAAAACGCCGGCATAGTTGGGGGGACAGTCGCGCGGCTCGGCAATGTTTATATTTTGTGTTCTACAACAAACGTCGGGGAGAGCATATGGAAGACGGGGAAGGTACAGCCGGAGATAGCGTGTCTGCAAAGATTCCTGAGAAGGGATGAGATGCGGGCGACTTTTATAATACTGGCAGTATTGTATTTCAAATACGGCTTTATTATACGACGAACTCGAGATTCTGTTCTGTACTATGTACCTGTTGAAAATATCAAACCTAGCGAGGGTACATTTTGTAGATAGCGGGGGGGGGTCTGTAATTACGTGTGGGAAGAACGGGCCGGAATCAAGAGATGATGGACAAGACAGATGGAGAGTTGGGCATTTTCCGCACGAACATTGTTCTCATCTTCTTGGGAAGGTTATGGAATGCGGGGAGGATAATGTCCGACGGTGGACGCGGGCCGTGTCTGGACAAGGCGGGCAGAGGGGTCTTAGCTCTGTTGTAAATAAAGATGTAAGGTATATGATAAGGTACACATTAAGTTAAACAAACGGCATACACCGGCATATACCGATGGTGCCGCGGGCAGAGGGGGAAGGTGCTTTGTTGTGTATACGGGAGGCGGGTTTGTTGGGAGGGGGTGGGGGGATGGGGTTGCTGCAGGGTACACGGGGGGGTGCGATTGAGGGGGAAGGGCGTCAGAGGGGGCGTGTGCAAGGGGGGTAAAGAGATGACTCGCGGTAGCGGCGGGGGTGCGAAAAGAGATAGGGGGAAAATCAGAGATGAGATTGCGTGCGGCGTGGAAGAGTGAAAAATGGAAAAGTTTTGGGGGGGCGACTGAGCGTGTTGGCGGGGTCGTTTCTGGCGTGGTTGTACCCATTGTAAGCGAATTGGCGCGGTGCCATTGGGCGGCGGCGCGCCTCATGCAAAGGAAGCGCGCATATCCCACGCCTGCTACTAACTCCTATCCACTGCCCTTCTCCCCGTGCGCAACCCCTTTCCTCAATACGTTAACCACACCTCACCTCCCCACCGAGTAACTCCACAACTTCCTCTTAACCACTCCCTCACCCTCTACCGGGCCCCAACCTCCCTCGCTTCCCCCCCCACCCCGCTTACCAGGCCCTCCCCCTCCCCTCCATCCCCCCCCCTTCATTACCGTTATCTCCCTGCCTCCTGGCCCCCCCACCGTCCCCTCCTATTTTCGTCTCGCCGTCCCCCCTAATCACATCCCGACCTTTATAAACCTCCCGCCCATCCCCCTCCCCGTGCCCGCGCTCCCCTCTCCGTACCTGCACCTATCCTCCTCCTTTATCGCTTCATCTCCCCTCTTCCCACTCCATCCACACAGCTACTTTGCTCTCACCAACCCTGTGATCGCTCTAACGTCGGGGAGTTCCTCCCTTATTGGGAAGTTCTCCTCGACCCATTCCCAAATATCCCCACCGCGTGCATGATCCTACGATGGCTCCCATTACTGCCATTCTAGGAATCGTCTCCAACGAACCAGCACTATGTCGCTGGCTCCACAGCCACGATCCCGACCGCGACATCAGCACAGACCTCCTCAGATCTTCAGCGACCTACATATCCAAGTCCCCCTCCCCTCACGCCTTTGCAGCCACGGGCTCCCCAGTCGCCCCCACTGCTTCCCTTATTGTACCCATGTACGCACGCAAGCACTTTGTCCTCGGCCAGCTCTACGGCCCAAGGCCCTCCACCACCGCCGACGGTACCGATAGGCTCTCCTCTCCAGGCTATTCCCCACCGCCGCGAACCATCTGTCGTCGCTTCGTCGTCGACCTCTCGTTTCCAGATGCCCTCGCCTTTCTGGAGTACGAATGGCTTGACGACGGCAAGCTTTGCGTTTCCATGCATAACATCACCCAGGATGGCCACTATGAAGCAGAGTCTCTCATACTCGCCTATGCCGACCGCGACCACAAAGGCGTGTTCCTCTCCCAGGACAACCTGCTCAGCAAGCATCGCCCGGAACACCCCAAGAAGGTCATCATGAAGATTCGCACTCACGAAATTTCGAGTTGCTCCATGTGCGAACCAGAGGGCATAGTCAAGTGCCAATGCGAGCCGTCTACGTATTCGTCTCCCCACAATCCCAAAAGGTTTGAGCTGCCTCACAACTGGGAAACATGGCTGGCAGCCTTCACGAAGTCGCGCACAGGACCAGCCAAGATGAAGGTTTCATACAAGATTATCTCCGAGCAAGGCAACCGCGAGGGCACGGGAAAGTTCGCCTTGGAACAGAATTGTGAGCTCGGCGTTGAGGCTAGGTCTCCTATCGGTAGCGAGCTTTTCAAGATGTTCTTCGAGTCTACGGATATGATTCTTTCAAGTCCACGCACTGACGATACTGTCCGTTCGGCGGAAGAAAGACGCGACCGCAGGATCCTTGGCATAATCGAATCCGAGGATGAAGATTGGACTGCAACAAACAGTGCTGGCATCGTGGACGTGAAGGAGGAGAATATGGTCGAGCACCACTCCGAAGATTTCACTATAGAGGAGCAACCTGTCGATTGTGTAGAGAAACCAATTTTGTGTGATCCCGATCTCGATCCTCGAGTTCAGACGACCGCATCGACAACGACAAAACGCCGTCTCATCACTGTACGAGCCAGCGGTGGCCGAACAAATCACTCGTGGACTACTTGTGTTGGGACAGAGGCCACGTCCGACGCGCACTCAACAGCAATGAGTCGCGGCGCGCCAAACGTGATAAGTCATGGCGTATCGGACATCATCGGTCAGAGCTCCGATGCGATGACTCATAGCGTATCCAATGTCATCAGTCAAAGCGTATCGAACATAATGAGTCATGGCATTTCAAACGTCACCATGAGTCATGGCGTTCGAAACGTCGAAGGACAACGGCATATTCAGAAGAATACTAACACAACAAAACGGAAAGGGAAGCAGAAACAAAAGCTCTTTATTTGCGATTGCGGCAGGACTTTTCGGCACAAAGGCCACTACAACGAGCATCGCCTCTGTGTGCATGAAAAAGTTCGGCAGCATAAGTGCAGTTTTCCGAACTGTGAAAGGTATGTTCATCGAATTAGTTTTCCGTGCGCCGCTATGTATCCGTATTGCAATAGCTTTGATGAGTGTGATGAGTCTAACATTTCCTTAATAATGTCCTTTCGACGTTTGATTTATTGCAGCCGGTTCTTCAAAAAGTCTGACAGAGATCGACACATGCGTTCGAAACATGATTCGACTTTTGCTATAACATGACGAAAAACATGACGGTGGTCCGCATGTGCGTGACGTACTTGAGATCCTTTTTCGATATTTGGATATAGAGTCCGGCAAGCACATGTGCACGGCAACGCAATGTGAATTGTCCGTCTTGCAAGTGCTCAATGATCTTGCAAGTGCTCAATGATCTTGCAAGCGACATCAACCAGACCTTTTTTGCCTCTAACCCTACCTGCAAAGGAATATATTGTAAACGAGTAACTTGCAATCTCATCTTTCTCGGAAACCTATGTTATCGCTCCCCCACCTGCGAAGCCGAACAGCGTTTCGGTGTTCGCTTGGGTCCCACCTCGGCTTCATGTGACTTCTTCCGGGAGACCCAGTGAGATCAAGGGATCTTCTTCTTCAATTTCCCCCTGTAGCTTCAACATAATACCAATGGCTTTGTGCTCGTCTTGCTCGACGCCCTTGCCTCTCGCTAAGCAACGGGCTTTTGCGACCTGCGCCCTGCAGCAGGCCTCAAACTCAGCAGTTCCCTCAACCACGCCGGATGTAAGATCTGCAGCGCAACAGTAGCATGCGAACGCCTTTTCATCTTGCCCGAGCTCTTCGTAAAGCAAGCCCAGGTTGTATTCTGCCTTTGGATATGCACCGTCCTTGAGATGTAGGTATGAATCCATTTCGGCTCTAAGCAGTTCCCGCTTTTCGTCCTCACTTACAGCATAGCGCCGAAGTGCTGCCATGAGAAGCCCGTAATTCTCGTGCAACATTTCTCGCTCTGGTATGACTCCGTAGTGATATCCTGTGTCGCAGTTGTAAGCAACCATTGCTTTAGTGTACTTCCGTTTCGCAAAGTCTAGACTTTTGTGAGCTTCTACACTGTCAACATCTTCTTCCCTGACTCGTCGCTGTGCGATGTTTCCTCTTAGCTGATACACATTCGCACTCTGTTCCGTTTCCTCCCTTTGCTTTCGGACCTTAAGTGCAGTCTTCGCGTACTGTTCTGCAGTTTCAAAATCCTTTACCTTCGCAGCAATGATGGCCATGTGGTGGTAAGCGCTCGCCACTGCACGAACGTCTTTTTGCTCTTCGTAGAGCTGGCGGGCGTCTTCGTGGTACTGCATGGCCCGAGGAAAGTTCCGTTGTTCGGCGGCAAGCAAGCCCATGTTGTGTAGAGTGCGGGATCGGCCGAGCCGATCACTGAGCCTCAACGCTTCTTCATAGTGTCTTTCAGCTTTCGAAAATTCGCGTTTGTTCATTGCAACCCATCCTAATTCATGATGGGTGACTGCAAGTTCGCGACTGTTATTGCATTCTTTCCATATTCTGATGGTTCGGTTGAACCATTCCTCAGCCTCGTTGAGTTTGTGCAGACGGTTATGGCCCAGCAACATCCCGTATATGTGGTACGACCGTGGGATGTCCATGCTATATACTTTGTTTGAGACAGGGATATCAGCAAGTCTGTCATAGACGCCGACCTTTTCAATGATTCTTCGGCACAGAGCGTATCTCTGTGTGATATCGTTCTTCGCCGCCAAGTACCAATACATGGGCAGGAGAACGCCATAGAAAGCTTGTTTCTCTTCCAAGGCATACCTCAAGACTCTCTTTAGATTCCAGAATTCTATTTCTGTCATGACGCGACCAAAGTCATGCATAACTTTGTTGGAATCGCGGAGCAGGTCGTAAAGCTGTAACGACAATTTCCAGTAGGCCACATGCATGGGCTTCAGCATCGGATGCAAAACTTTGTCCTTGTCGGCATCTTCCAAGACTGCGTATCCCTTACTAGACGTTAACTCATTCAATGTACCTCGTGAAGTACACGCACGTTTGTGGCACAGCTTCCTCATCAACAAGACGGAAAGGCATGCGTGGATTCTCCAGGCCTCTTGGCCTCCATGCGAGCTCATACGCTCGTGATGAGTCAGCAAGCCCCATCTCACGGCCATCTTGATAGCAGAGTCCCATGCGTTCCTGTCAAACTTCGTTAAACTGTCATCGTTCTGTTCAAGTGCATGGGCATAATGGGTGAGGCCTTGGGCTGAAACCGAGCCTTTGAAAGGAGCTAGAAAAAGGAGAGCTTCCTGCTGGGGAGCCGACAGCAAGTTGAATGAGTATTCTAGACTCTCCATCACACTCATTGAGTCTGAGGGGTTGGTCAAGTGCTTTGGAAGGCTTTCAAACAAATCCTCCGGATGAGGGGCATTTGACATGTCCCCGGCCTTGAAAGTTCCTACAATAAGCTTGATCACCAAAGGGTTACCAGCGTAAAGGTCAAGCATTGGATAACTGTAAAGGGCTTTATACTTGGGGTCGGAGCTGTCACCGCTCTCGTCTAAGAGCTGCTTAACCAAAACTTCGGCCCATTTCTTAGACAAGCTTCCGATGAGGCGGCTCGGATACTTACCCACGATTGTAGCAAGGTCCAAGTTATTTGACCTGTTTTTGATGTACTTCATCAGGTCACTCTCCGAACTTCCTCGAAACCCAACAAGGACCTTTGTCTTTCCTCCTTGCAACTCGGCCAGCCATTCTGCAATTTGTTCTCGGTCGTGAGATCCATGGTTTACTCTTGATTTAAATCTACCGTCCTCAGAGTCACTTTCGAATTCACTTTCGTATTGTGAAGGTATCGATTCAAAGCGCTCAGACACAGATCTGCCCGTTCCTTCACGTGTGCACAGCCTCTCGGCGCCATCAATCACAATGACATAACAATTTTCCCGCAAGTGATTCGTTACGCGACGACGGTCATCTGCCCGTTGTAACTCACTTTGATCAGTTGGGTCATATCCAGAGACGTTAAAAAGCTGCCGGTAAATGTGCCATATCATATGGTTTAGAGAAAACGACTTCTCATGCATGCGAAACACAAATTTGTCTCTTACAAGTCCAGTGACACTCCACCACCAAGACACGTACGTGACAAACGCAGTCTTCCCGCACCCCATCATTCCATACAAGAGAATAATGTTATCTGCTCTCTCCTGAGAAAAAACCTTCCCTTCTAAGCCATGGAGATCATCATTCCGACCTAAAAAAGTCGTTTCGTCGACTGGTTCGTTGATCAGGAGGTTCTTCCGTTTGACGTTAAGTTCACTGTCCTCCCAGATAAGGGATTTATCTTCTGGAGACTCAACGAGAAGGGCAGCATCCTCCCACTTGCACCGTCTAAATAGTCCAGTCTCTGAACGGTTGGGAAGCTTTCTCTCGTAGAGCTGCGGAATCCACCAGTCTTGCCTTTCAATTGGTCCCATAACACCATTTCGGCGAGGGTCCTCATGCATGGCCAGACGTGCTCGCGTAGTGGCAACGCGAACGGAATTCATCTGGGATGGGGCTAAAATGGCTCGATAGAATTCCCGGACGAATCGGGCGGTTGTATCTACGAGAACCGACAAGGCCATGGCCAAAACGCACTGCACATTGCTCCTTGAGAAGAGCTCGTACGCGAAGCTAGGGCTGCCGGGGTTGCTCATGCCTGACCGGCAGGCACTCGTGATAACAATAGGGATCTTGAATTCGTCGACAACATGGGCTATTTCATCACCGGAGACGGTGGTGAAGCCGAAGCGCTCGCACTCGAACATGAGGCGATTATTGGCAATACCATTTGGTGAATGGAAGGAGTCATCGCTAGTTGTGCCATGACAATCCAAGTGGAGTATGTGGTAAAAGCCTGGCTTAACCAGCTTGAGCTTTTCCCATAAGGCGGTGACGGTGCCAGGACGGACGAGGTCGAGACGCAAAGGAAGGTCGTGATTTCTGACGCTGTCCATGACGGCGAGACTCTCAATGCGCAATGGGATATCCTTTTCGTCTGTGCGACTCCTCGCGGTGAGGAACAAGACGTTCAAGGTGGGATACGAGTTGATGGGATGCGGGATGATGTGATGCGGGCTTCGATGCTGGACATCACGGACAAGACAGCGGGTGGGGTCCAAGACAACAGCGCCATTCGATGGCTCGTGGAGCTTGGCGGGGTCTCGGAGTAGCTCCCAATGCAAAGAACAAAAGCGTGCGCTACCGACAACGCGGATAGAGACAAAATGGTCATCAGGGAGGGTGGTCTCCGGGGTGCCGAAGACCATGGTGAACAAGGTGGTGCCATAGTTTTGGAGGAGCTTGTCAATGGTATTGAGACGACCAGTTATAGGAAAAATTTCTCGGTCTGCAGCCTCGCAGTACCAGTTAACTTTGGCTTCATGCCCTGCCGAGACAAAAGGGGAGCGGACGGTGACGGTGCTCGATGGCGATTGAGGGTCTTCCTCTGAGATGCCGTGGACGTGAACTTGGAAAGACTCGTCTTGTGGAGAGTAGGAAGCCTCGGAAAGGACGACGTGTAGTGGGGTTGTTGGCGGTGCGGGAACAGGAGACATGCTCTGCGAGCGTGAGGCGTGTGCAGAATGCGGCCAAGTGCGCTTTGGTGGGATCAAGTGAACAGGGACCAGGAGCGCAGGAATAAAAGAAACCAGCGGGCGGTGATGCTCATGACTGACGTATGCCAGACAAGTGGGGCGGTCACAATCAGCATGGTCTCGAAGAGGGGGGTGGGGAATCGGCGCGGATGTACGACTTAAAGCGAAAGGCACTCCATGGAGGGGCGTTTGCCAGCACAATTGCGAGAAACGCTAGGCATTGGGTGTGGCGCATTAACATGCCTGGAAGGGCCTTCTTCCCGCCTCGCTGTCGTTCTAGTTGTCACCGCACCATATCTCGCCAGAATTGCTCTGAAAAATAAACGCAAATCTATGCTATCTCAACACTGGTTTGCTGTGCTGTGCAGTGCCACTTCAGTTTAGCCGCTTTACAGATCCGTACGGCCAGAAACGTTCCACTTTTTTTTTTCATTTGCTTTTCCTTCCAACCAATAGGATTAAGAGCTGGTCCGGTTTGGACTTTTAGGCATGATCCCTATCCAATCAAAAGCACCAGACGAAAAAGGCGTTGAGATCTGCCTTTTCTCGCAAAAATGTACGGTACACGTATATTAGCTTAAATGGCTTGTCGGCGACCGAAATCTGCACACGCACAGTGTGCGTGTCCAGGTGTGCGTCGCACACCTGCACAGCCCACTTCTTACACGTGTGCAGTTGATGACCGTCGTGGTCTCTAATTCTTTCTTAGTATTTCCAATTCACTATATTTCCTAATTACCCAAGCGCCATCTTCGCGTCCGCCAATCATACTCCTGTGGACAGCATGCCCTAGCTCTAACATGGAGCACCGGCGGCGCCCGTGGGGCGACTTCCCAAAACGTCTGCCATTCTCCGCAACCAGGCTCTGATCGCCAACGCAACTCTTCACTCCGCCGCTCCGACAAGCCTACTACCTTCGACGCCGCTCTCCGCCTTGTACGTGCGTCCCGCCCCCACCTGCTAATCTGTTTCCTTTGCCCGAACTGGAATCTGATTCGCGAAAAATCCTGTCTCTTGTTCCCTACGTTTCGATTTCCCCTAACCACCATCGCGACTCTAGAAGGGTAGCGCCACTCACAGCACAATCACGCACCGTGCTTGATACCAATACCCTTCCGCCAAGATGCGCATGTCAGTATTGGGCGATGCCCTCAAAACGCTCGCGAACGCCGAAAAGCGCGGCAAGCGCCAGGTGCTCCTACGCCCGTCGTCCAAGGTGATCATCAAGTTTCTGCAGGTGATGCAGACCCACGGCTACATCGGCGAGTTCGAGGTCGTCGACGATCATCGCGCGGGCAAGATCGTCGTCAACCTTATCGGCCGCCTCAATAAGTGCGGCGTCATCTCGCCTCGCTTCGATGTTTCCGTTAACGAGATCGAGAAGTGGGTCACCAACTTGCTCCCGTCCCGTCAGTTTGGTTTCATCATGCTCACCACGTCCTACGGAATCATGGACCATGAGGAGGCCAGACGAAAGCACACTGGAGGCAAGATCCTTGGCTTCTTTTATTAGAAGCATACTCGGCTGGCACTGACTGCGTTGCATATTTCATTTCTTCGGCCTCCGAGTAGATAGAGCTTCACGGAAAGTAAATCGTGTCTGTTGTTGTCTGCCACCCATTGCTTCATGTTCGCTTTCGCAATCTACGTCGTACCAGTTCCGCACCATTTCGCGAAACATCTTTGTTGCTGGAAAGTTGTCATCTCGATAATCAAAAACACGCAATTTCGTTTTCAAAGCACAGTGCCTTGCGAGCTGACCGCACCGATCGACTCATCGGCATAGTTGACCGACCAGAACGATTCTCTAGCACAAAACTGCTCCTATTCGATGTCAGCACAAGAGGAATGGCGAAGAGCGGGGCCAACTATGAGCGTTCCCAGCAATGCCCTCTACTGGCACAACAGTCAAAGAGCCTGGATCACAAGTTGTAATGTCGTGACCTCTCTTCCACAATTGGATCTGACATTTCCATTGAGGGATAGAGCAAACGGTAATTTTACTACGATACATCTCGATCAGCTTGCGTATACGTTAACAAAGCCACAGAACTCAACACTAAACGTCTCTCCTGCGTCCTCTTCCAACTCTCAGGCCGCTCGTGGACTTTTGCGCCACAAACCACCACCACAGACTCTCCATCTAAAACTATGCCGTAACAAGCACGACCTGTGCATCTTTGTTTCCGTGTGATAGCATGTACCTGGCTGACTGCATCAGCATTAGCCGCTGTGGGCAGGGCATCGCCGACGCGACCTCGGTGGGGCAATTCGCTTTTTGTCCACTGGGCAACAGCCATTGTAAGTGAGCCATTCGTCGATACATTTTTTGTGGTACTTGTGCGAGCAAGGCAGCACGCGAAGTTCCTCGCCCTCTTCGACATCGCACATGCAAACGCAACACCTAATCTCCTTGTCGGCAGTGGTGGCCTTTTGCATCGGCAGAGAGTCAATCTGCGAAGTGTCGGCGCGGTTCTTGTCTCTCATGAGCTGTTCATCCAACCGAATCAAATTCTCGTAGTCCAGACGATCTCCCTGGAGGGCCCACTCGACCGTAGCCACGAAGGGAACAGTGTGATGACTAGCGAAGAAAGGAGATTGCGAACCCCTTCGACCGCGACCCCGACGCGATATAAAGGGATCATTCGAGCGGCGAGGCCTGCCGGCTGAGTCACTCGCGTGACCCTCGCGCAAAAAGTCGAAGCCCAAAGTACTACGGGTCTCGACCGACCGAGATCTTGTGCCCCGACGGCGGTTTCTGGCGGAATCTGTGGTTTCCAATAAGTAGCTCGCATTCCTAACCTCCCTGATTGCATGGCGGACGCCAGACTCCACAGAGTTGCGGGTTGAAGATGCACCCGGGAGTCTCGACTGGAGTTCAGAGGGACCAGCCGCCCCAAGCGATCGGTTGGTGTGAGAAAGCCCGCGAGCAGCAAGACCTCCATAACTGCGTTGAGGACGAAGGGCAGATTGCTGCATGGCCCGAACGGCGATGTGACGAGCGGCACGATGGCGATAATCGGCCGAACGAAGCGAAGCGCGAACACTGGCCGGGCTCGGGCCTGCCGCATTCGAATTCGATAGCGGCACAGTGGAGGACGCAGACTGGCTGGTATCCGAGATAGGTCTCTGTGGAGATTCTTCAAATGTGTGAATGGCATGATAGAAGGCCGGCAACCTCCTTTCGAATTGAAGATCGGATGAAGCTCCAGTCAGGGTGGTGGGAAGGTCGTAGGCGGTATCATGCCAGTCCGTCTCTGGCGGCCCCAGGGACGCAGTCATGGACGCAATCATGGGAGGGTCCGAGAGCTGGGAATTGGAGTTACTGAAAATATCCAATGCGGGAAAGAAGTCGAACTGGTTGGGAGATGGTGAGGCTCTTCTGGGGCGAGTGCGGGCGGTCAACGTCGGCGCAGCCTGGCGCGGGTTGGCCAAATTGACGGGGGGCATTTGCGCTCTCGTCGCAGAGTCATATTGACGAAGCGCAGGGCCGGGGCGGTGGCTCGGGATTCGCGGCATTGAGCGACGAGGGGAGACGGGGGGTAGTGCTGCTGGGCCCGCCGGGTGGGAGGATGGTGTCGGAACGGCATAGGAGTCGTGGGGTGAGGCAAGCGGGCGAAGGCGGGGGCCCGCGGCGGCCGTTGCGATGACATCGTCCGGCGCGATGAAGCTTCTGCGCGGCAGGGGCATAGGGCCTGTCCGTCTGGCAACGCGACGGCGGTGGGCGCGGTATCCGGCAATCGATGCGGTGGAGTCCTGGTAGAAGGTGGGGGTGCGGCGCGGCTGTGGGATGGATCGGGCGTCGTCGTCGTCGACGACAATGACGGGGGAGGTGATCTCCGGCGGGGAGAGCGGCGGCATTGGCGACGAAGCTCCCGAGTCGCGGCGACGGCGCTTCCGAGGGCTGTCCTCGATCAGAATGGTCTCAGGGAAGGGGTGGGCCGGCTGCTGCGGCGGGGTGTCGAGCAGGATGACGTCGGCCGCTTCGCGCGACGGGGCGCGGCGAGGCTCCGGGGTGACATGCGGCGACGCGGCGGGTGAGTTATCCAGCAGGACGACGCCGTCGAACGGCGACAAGGGCGACAATGAGGGGGCCGCGGGGAAGTGTGGTTGCAGTTGCGGTTGCGGTTGCGCGGCCGGACCCTCGAGCGGCCATGGGTGCCAAGGCATTTCTGTGCAAAGCGGGGGGTTGTTGTGTGTGTGTTTGGTAGAGAGAGAGGAGGGATGCGTGGGTGGCAGGGGGGAGGGGAAGGGGGAAGGTGGAGGGTGGGCGACAGGGGCTGTGGGGATGGGGGAGGCGTGAAGATGTGTTTGAGTTTTTATATGGGAGGGGGGGGCACGACACGTGCGGATTTGCGGTTTTTTTTTCTGCGGAGGCGGCAGGGAGGCGGGGGGGGGGGGGAAAAAAGGGGGGGGGGGGGGGGGGGCTTGGAAAGGGGGGGCCCCTTCCAGCCTTTTAGGGGGGCATTGCG
>NW_005178559.1:321899-381931 GCF_000350225.1 Chondrus crispus | reverse complement strand
GCCCCCCCCTCCGCACATGCCTTGCATTTCAAACTTACACAACGCCCCCCCATGCTCGTCTCGCTGTCCTCCATCGCCATGTACGCCTTTCTCCACTCCGCTCTCTTGCACTCCTCCTTGCGACGTACTCTCCCCCGCACGTGTGTCCATCGCCCCGCCTCGACCGCCATGTTCAGTTCCGCCTCCCCCGCCGTGGCCTTCGAGCGGCTGCAGGAGCAGTCTCCCCCGCAGTATCTTGACGTTCGTACGTCCCCCGAGTTTCAGGCCGGCCATCCGCCTGGCGCCGTCAATGTCCCCGTCACACTCGACTTTACAAAACCCGTTGATACGTTCGTGCAAGATGTCATCGACCTGTTCCCGAAGGACGCAGATTTGCTCGTCGGGTGCAAGACTGGGGGGAGGAGTATGATGGCCATCGGCTTGCTGGAGAAGGCTGGGTTTGAAAAACTAACCAATGTCGAGGGTGGGTACAATGCATGGAACGCCGCCAGTCTTCCACTGGAGAATTGAGTACGTGCTGTATGTCCATGATCGAATTTCCTGCGTGGGTGTAGATCGCCAGACTTCACACCCATACATACCGTTGTCATTCAATTTTATTTTTGTACAAGAAAGGGTTTATTGCTTTCATTCGATTGCTCCTACGTAGCTCTCCCTCTCCCCCTCACCCACTACTCCTCCTTATCCGCCGAGTGATCACCACTGATCGCCCGCCTTCATCAGTCCACTCCCCAGTGCCCCCAGACTTGACCTCGGACCAGCCCCAACCGCCCCGTCCGACTTATTCGCACCGGCACTCGAGTCCCGTTCTGGCACTCGAGTCCCGTCCCGGCACTCGAGTCCCGTTCAACGTCCACATAGCTATCACCTACAAAGCTTGGTAGCCTGCTCTGCTCCACCTTTGCCGACGAGATCGTCAGCGCCGTCATCGACAAAAAGTCGATTACGTACACCACGTACATCATCCGACTCGTCTCGATGTTCCTCCCGAGCATGGCGGGTCGCCACACGCGCGCCCGGTAGTTGGACCCGACCAGTATGTAGAACACCAGCTCGCAACCAAACACGAAAAGGTCCTCCTGATCGTGCGCCTTGAGCACCGCACAGAAGATCACACCGATGAACACAGGGAACATCACCGCCGCGGCCAGCTGCAGAATCACAAACATGCTCTCTGACGCCTCGTACAACTGCGCGCCTTCATGCAGGACGCGCTGGTGGCCGCCGGCGTGCCGCCGCCCGAGGCCGCCGTCGCCGCCGAGGTGCTCGAGTGGGCGGACTTGCATGGCGTGTCCACGCATGGCATCGGCCGCCTCAAGCCCATCTATATCGATCGCATTCTCGCCGGCATTTTGAAGCCTACCGCCCCGTTCGAGGTCATCGTTGAGACGGAGACTACCGCCGTGGTTGACGGGCACGGAGGCCTGGGGCTGTACATCGGGCCCAAATGTATGGATATGTGCATTGAGAAGGCGAAGAAGCATGGCTTGGCCATGGTCGTCACGAGGAATAGCACGCATTATGGCGCGGCAGGGTACTACGTGGATAAGGCACAGGAGCACGGGTGCATCGGGATTACGGGCACCAATGCTAGGCCCTCCATCGCCCCGACGTTTGGCGTGCAGCCGATGCTGGGCACCAATCCTATCACGTTTGGCATGCCCAGTGATGACCCGTTTCCGTTTATCTTGGATTGTGCTACTAGCGTCAACCAGAGAGGCAAGATTGAAAAGTACGCGAGGGAGGGCAAGCCCACGCCGCCGGGCCAGGTCGTCGATCGTGACGGCAACGTCCGGACGGACACGGACGGTATTCTGAAGGACTTGCAGACGGGCTACTGCTCGCTCGCCCCGCTGGGGGGTGTCGGCACCGACATGGGAGGGTACAAGGGGTACGGATACGCGACGGTAGTGGAGCTTTTGTCATCGGCGTTGTGCAGCGGGACCACGAGCCCGGATTTGAGCGGCGTGGACAAGGCTACGGGGAACAAGAAGGCGATGCCGCTGGGCCACTTCTTCATCGCGATCGACGTGGAGCGATTCCTGCCCGTGGGCGAGTTCAAGAACAACATGGGCAAGTTTTTGCGCCAGCTGCGCGAGTCGGAGAAGGATCCCAAGGGCCTCGGCAGGATCTACACGGCCGGATAGCTGGAGCATGAGGGTACGATAGCCGTCGGGAAGAACGGCGGCACGCTGGTGCCCGAGGCTCTGCAGAGGGACATGCTTGCCATTCGCGACAAGTATGCGAGTATTAAGGACAAGTACGCCAAGTTTAGTTTTGAGTAGGCAGGAAGGAGGGTATTTAGCTGATATCGGGGTCTCGAAGCACTGCGCGATCGCGGCCGGCTGCGCCTGGACCGTTGGAGAAGGGCGGTCCCAAATTCCATAAACTACAGTACTTACACTATTGTCCAGTCGTCCCTATTTTCCACTTGAATTCAAGTCGACCACGACGCGGCCTCCCGTTTGTGCCCCATAAATAACCGCGCCGCATGCCGAGAATCGCCCATGCCTTACTTTTTCATTGCTGGTTTCCTCTCCCTGCGTTCGGCCCGCCTTCCGTTCACCCACCCGACACTCCGGCGGTCTCTAAATCCGCCGACCCCGCCCGACCGAACCGCACTACATCGCGCCCGCCCATCCCACCTTGCATCCGCACCTTCCCCTTCCGCACCGCTTTCTCCCCATGGCGCGCCTGCGCACGTGGCGCGGCGCCCTCCCGCTCCTCCTCCACCTCCTGCTTGCGCTGGCCCTCTGCTGCTGCGCGCGCGCCCTGGACGACGACCCCGACGACGAATCGGACTCCATCGCTCTCTCCAAAGCTGACATCGAGGAGCTGGGTCTCAAGGACGACCCTCTGCGCCGCCAGGCCCGCGCAAAGCCCGGCCGCGACACCCTCACGGACACCCTCAAGAGCCTGAGCCTCACGGACAAGGAGCTGGCCGAGCTCAAGCACATGGAGCGCGAGACCCTGCGAGACGTCCCGGACACCGCCGTCTTTCACGGCAGCGACGACAAACGCCCCGTCGATGCCGCGCCCCCGCCGGGCATGGTCGCCCCGCCGCGCGCGGAGAGGGACGTGCCCAGGCCTGACCAACCCGACGAACACGACGCTGCGAGGAAGAGGGCCGAGGCCGCTGAGGAGAAGGTCGCGGCTGTGCAGAAGGAGGTGCAGGAGAGCAAAAGGGAGGCAGAGGAGCGGAAGAAGGAGGCGGATGCGCTCAAGGCGAAGGTCACGCTTCTGACGCGCACGCTGGAGGGCCAGAAGGAGGACGCGGAGGCCGCGCGCATGGAGATGGAGCAGTCGAGGGATGCGTATGAGCAGAAGCTAGAGGCGGAGCGCACAGAGTATCACAACGAGAAGGAGGAGCTGAACTCGGCGATCGAGGAGCGGAAGCGCGCGTTTGATGAATTGTATGAGGAGAAGCAGGTGCTCGGGCAGATCCTGGACGAGGAGCAGAAGACACTGCACGACCTACAGGAGAAGATCCAGCACCCTGACCTCGGGCTGTGGATCAGGCAGCGCGCGGAGAGGGCGGCCATTCTGGTCGAGACGCCGGAAACGGACGCCATGAAGTTCTACGCCAGGAAGTATATGGCGCCCAAGGTGACCAAGATGAGGCACCGGCTCGCGCTGCTGGAGAAGCGCGTGGAGAAGAGCGTGGATCATCTGCTGCCGTCCCAGTATGGCAGCGTCGTGGCGCTGATGCTTTGTATCGGGCTGATCGGGTTTCCCGTGTTCGTGACGATGTCGACAGTAGTGACGGTGACCAAGTCGGTGTCGCTGCGGCAATACGTGCTACTAGGGAACGTGTTTCTGACGGCGTTTTCGAGCGGGCTTTGCATCGCCGGGATTCTGTTGCAGCAGGACCCGCTGCAGACGTTGTACGAGGCGTCGGAGAGCATGTTTGTGATTCTGCAGCTGGCCGCGGCGGTGGTGTTCCCTGTGTTCATCGGTGTGATCTTCTGTGCGGTGCTCAAGGCGCGCGATCAGGAGGACCTTTTCGTGTTTGGTTGCGAGCTGGTGTTCTACATACTGGTCGGGCTCAACTACCGGGCGCGCGTGTGGCGACCCGCCATGCTCGGGAGGAACATCGAGACGAGCCGGATGATGTACGTGGTGTACGTAATCGACTTTTTGTCGATGACGGCGCTGACGATCTCGTCGGCAAAGGTGGGGCAGAGCAGGCTACCAAGCTTTGTAGGTGATAGCTATGTGGACGTGGAACGGGACTTGAGTGCCGGTGCGAATAAGTCGGACGAGGCGGGTGGGGCTGGTCCGAGGTCAAGTCTGGGGGCACTGGGGAGTGGACTGATGAAGGCGGCGATCAGTGGTGATCACTCAGCGGGTAAGGAGGAGTAGTGGATGAGGGGGAGGGAGAGCTACGTAGGCATGAGCAATCGAATGAAAGCAATAAACCCTTTCTTGTACAAAAAACCCCCAATTTTGACTCAATTTCACGAAATTTAATGGCATTTTAGTGCATTCATTGGCAATTGAAAGGTGAATCTGGACAAGGGGGCTTTTCGGTTGGAACGCACGACAACTCAGCAGAAAGTGGAAAACAAGTGGACCATTTCAGCCGTACAAATCCAAGTCAGGATGACTTGGCGACAAGTCAGCGCCAAGCCACACGCCATGATTTGGGGAATGATTCTTCATTCGCGTAATGAAACTTGGCAAAACAAAAATCAGCACCAAGTCCTAATATGACTTGGGAATGATTCTTCATTCGCGTAATGAAACTTGGCAGAAAAAGAATCAGCGCCAAGTCACACGCCATGGTTTGGCACCCCCACTATGACTTGGAAATGATTCTTGATTCGCGTCATGGAACTTGGCAGAAATGAAATTCGGCCACTGTCCGAAAACAGGGCTGTATAAGAGAGGCACGTCAAAAACTCTCTCACCACTCTTCTCTCTTCCTCAAGTCGTCGCTTGTTCTCGTTTCACAACTCAACAAGCTCCAGACGGATCATCGTCACGGCCGGCTGTCAACGACTTGCGCATTATGCCTAATGCTGAAGAAGAACAATCTTCGTCCGGATCCGCAGGCATCTCTGGCCCAGTGCCAACTCTGGAAAACCAGCCTTCTACCAGTCGCCCTCCATCTGCTGCTTTCGTCATCAAGGTCAACTCGTTGGAAACGCAGGTCCCCCAGATTCTGTCGCTGCTCGAGAACCGCCCCGCTAGTACGGCCCCTACTGCCGCTACCGCTGAGGATCCAGCCGCTCCGCCGGTTTCACCAGCCGCCGAGCAACCGGGTGCCAGGACCCCCCACTCGGGCCCTGCCCCACCGCAGCTCACATCTGTTCACGCCGTCTACGCCGACCGGGAACTTCAGTTTACTCTTCCAGCTCCGACTGCTCAAGAAATCGCTGACACCGTCGCCACACGCCAACCATACGGGGAAACTGAGAAACTCAACCTCTTCCAGAAACCTGTTAACCAGGCCCCATTCCCGTCCAAACGCTTCATTCCCGAAACTGAGAAGCTATTCGGGCGCATCAAGAAATCGGATACAAGGGACGGTTGCGAAGCTGAGGTACTCTGGAACATCGGTTACAACAGGGCAACTGCCCTCGCCGCATCTCACAAAGTGGCGGAGGCTTTGTCCACTGGAAACACTCAAGCCACTACTGAGGCCTTTTCAGTCCTACACCACTATCTCCAAGCCTCATACGAACGGGTGCAGGAACGAGTCGACTTCTTCTCCAACTCTGTTGAATCTGGCAAGTCCGAGGCGGCACTTTTCCAGAAGTACTTACTTGAGCAAGATCAGCCCTACGTCTCCCAACTCTACAGGGACACCAAGGAAAAGTTTGCCGAACTCCGCTCCCAGGCCTACGACAAGGAGTTCAACAATCAAGCTGCTCGCAACTCAGGAACACAGGCTACAGGACGTGTCTCAAGGGGACTCTCAGGAAAAGGGGCACAGCGTTATCCGCCGCGGAACCCCAACTCAGGTGGCTCAGGCTCTTCCAGGTCTAGCTCCAAGTAATGGTCCGCAAACCGGACCCTTCTGTGCTATGGTGCAACCCACACCGCCAAGCACGTTTCTGGGCCGAAGGGCTCAGGGCTCCGGACTTCCTAGTCCGAGCCATCAAGTTCGGGGTGTACGAGAAACCGGTCAACTCAGCCAAATTGGCCACACGCTTCGTACTCCCCGAGATCCCGGTGGAACCTCTGGATTTGGACTGGCTACGCAACGAACTCACCGATGCCACGCGCCGCCATATCTACGAGGAAATCTCCCCGGTGGAGGCTCACCGCCTCAACAAGCAAGGATTCCCTATCTCAAACGCCTTCATCGTGCGCGCAGAAAAGCGACGATTGGTCGTCAACCTCAAAGGACAGTCAGGTCTCTTTCGGTCTGTTCCCGTCAAAATGGAGACACTGGAATCCTTCGCTTTGGAAATCAAGCCGAAAGACCGCCTGCTCTCGTTCGACGTAGAGAAAGGGTACCATCATTTCAGGCTACATCCGGCTATTCGCAACCGGTTCCTCTTCAGAATCAATGGACGTTACTTTCGCTGTATCGCCCTACCGTTTGGATGGAAGCTATCTCCGTTCTACTTCGTCAAGTTCATGCGACCTTTCGTCGAGTACATCCGAGACCGACTCAATCTCCGCATCCACCCATACATGGACGATTTTCTGGTGGAAATTCCAAGCCACACCGAACTCCACAGAGCACAGCGGCTCCTGGACCAACTGCTGCAGAAAACCGGTCTCCGCAGAAAGCCAGGCAAAGGCTGCTGGGACAGGTCGCAACGGTTGGACCACCTCGGTTTCGTGATCGACACCAAGGCTCAGGTATTCGGGATAACGGACAAACGGATTCAGAGGATTCAGGCCATCGCTCGGAAACTGCTACAACAAGCCCGACAGAACCGTCGGTTGGTGGAAACATCATTGTTACGCCACTTCCTCGGGGTGGCCACCTCATGCTCTCTGGCCATGCCTCTCGCCCGCTTCTACACCCGTTCACTGTACGACTTGCTACGGGGACCAACGAAGCGGCGCGTGAAGCTCCAACAGGCAGCCACCCGGGACCTGGTACACTGGAAGGAATTGGTCAAATCACCGTCTACGCGCCCTCTCCATCACCAAACGGCCGCAATGGCAATGCACTCCGATGCATCAACCTCAATTGGGATGGGAGTGACACTGAGACACGACCTAAGGATAGGGGAACCAGGGGTATGGGAAGCGAAAGGGCTTTGGGATCCGCATCTGCGTACGAAGCCCATCACCTTTCTGGAACTCAGGGCAGTAACGGACAATCTGAAGGCATTCGCAGACGACCTCCGAACGGGGACCCATCTCCTCGTATGGGAGGACAATCAGGCCATGGTCCACATACTCAACACAATGACCACGCGCTCACCGGCCCTCATGAAGGAGTTGCGGGCGTTACACAAGGTGCTGCTCAAGCTGGGCATCTCAATCGAGTCACGATACGTCCCTTCTGCCGTCAACCGCTTCGGAGATCGCCTCTCTCGCTTGCGTTCACTGGAAGACTGGAGGATCAACACCTGGACAATCAGGGCGCTCTTACACGAGATGGATCCAACAATCGACCGGTTTGCGGATCAAGAATCAACGATCTGCTGTCGGTTCAACAGCCGCTACCGCTCCCCGGGATCCTCAGGAATCGATGCGCTACAGCAACATTGGGGGCAGACGGTCAACTTCTGGAACCCACCGCTCAAGCTCATTCCACTCTTCGTGGAGAAGATCATTCAGGAATCGGCAGAGGGCCTGCTGGTCACCCCGTAGTGGCCCGCTCAGTCGTGGTGTCGTCGCCTCAAGGAAATTGGAACGTTTCAGCTGTTTCACGCGCCAGACGTCTATCTACCACCATTGTGGGCACCACAGCACCTGCCAGCCCCACCATGGAAAATAGCCGTCTGGACGATACGCAGCAACTTCCCCTAGCTGCTTCGCTTCGTGGCTCAGTCCTGCGCACCGCCGGAGTCGGAATCTCAGGCGGAGGGACTACTATCGCTGGTCTAATTCACCGCGCTCGGGCGCCCAACACCTGGAAGTGCAATGAGCGATTCTGGCAGGAGTGGGCTAGGTTCTGTACGTTGGAAAGGATCGATCCATGGGCTGCGGATGAAGGATCTTTGCTCAGGTACCTCGGTTGGCTCTTCGACTCAGGCACGATTGCTGGCGGTTCAGTCAAGAATTACATCTCCGCAATGGTAACGGCCCACAAACGCGTCAAGTTGCCCGTGGAATACACGTCACTCATCCAACTCGCGCTGGCCGCCTACCAACAATCTGACCTGTATCGCCGCGCCGAAAACGACCCGGACGCACACAAGGGACTACGGGCCCTCCCGAGCACCATAGCCAAGAAAATCTTCGACGCTGCTATGGCCGCTCCTGCTTTCAACCGTCAGTTGATTCGCAACGCTACGGCTGTTCTGGTTTCCTACGTCTTCTTCGAAAGGGGGAGGCTGGCGCTGCGCTTCGCATGGACAACATTCAAGTTTCGGAACAATCAATCACCCTGGCAATTGCTTTACGGAAAAATCGGTCTCGAGTGGCACATACCCTATCCTACACTAGACTATCTCCAGACAAGCCTTCGCTCATCGACTTGGTCTTACGGTACGACCGTTACCGCCGGAACACCCGCTCCACGAGTCGCTACTATTGGGCCCTCCCGGGCCAACGGCTCACACCGTCATCGGCAAGCATCTCACGTTGTCTCCAAGCTTGCTTGTCTCAAGCTGGCGTCACCCCACCTCCGCAAGTCTTGTGTTCTTCATACTCGCTTCGCATAGATGGCGCATGGGAATGCGCTGCAATAGGAGTCCCTTCCTACCGCATTTGCATCTGGGGGGACTGGAGTGTCGCTTGCACAATGGAAGAATCCTATCTCGACGCTCGCGTACAGCCGTGCGAGGATTCCGTCTTCTTTTTCGGACATCTGTCCGAACTCTCGACTACTCCCTATCGAGTTTCTTCAACACTTTTCAGTGCATTCATTGGCAATTGAAAGGTGAATCTGGACAAGGGGGCTTTTCGGTTGGAACGCACAACAACTCAGCAGAAAGTGGAAAACAAGTGGACCATTTCAGCCGTACAAATCCAAGTCAGGATGACTTGGCGACAAGTCAGCGCCAGGCCACACGCCATGATTTGGGGAATGATTCTTCATTCGCGTAATGAAACTTGGCAAAACAAAAATCAGCACCAAGTCATAATATGACTTGGGAATGATTCTTCATTCGCGTAATGAAACTTGGCAGAAAAAGAATCAGCGCCAAGTCACACGCCATGGTTTGGCACCCCCACTATGACTTGGAAATGATTCTTGATTCGCGTCATGGAACTTGGCAGAAATGAAATTCGGCCACTGTCCGAAAACAGGGCTGTATAAGAGAGGCACGTCAAAAACTCTCTCACCACTCTTCTTTCTTCCTCAAGTCGTTGCTTGTTCTCCCACCATCCCACCCTCAGCTTCGCTGCTCAGTCATCGAGTCATCACTGGTTCTGTTCTCTCCCTACTTATTATTGTATGGCTTAACCATTCGAGAATGTTTTTCACACACACGCTCGGTAAGATAACGCGATCTCTCGTCGCTACTTACGCTCTCTCATTCTGGAAGTACCCCCTCATCTTGAAGCTTACCAAAGCAGCACTCGAACTCAGGTGAGTCATGGACGCGCGCCCCAAATCAAGCCGAAAGTGGTCCTCATACGCCGAAGCAGGTAGTATCGCTAGGATAGCGGCCCGCGGTGGCATGGAAACACGCGCCACTACTCTGCTCTGGCCGTTGTATCAACGTTTATGTCCACACCAATGGGAGAAAACGAAAGACGGGGGCAATCATCCAAAAATTCAAGGACCAGTAAGCATTTCTAGGGCGAGATCTTTAGGTAATAAATCGTAATCTTGTTTCTTCAACACTATTCAGCTGAAACATGCACAGAGAGCGAAACTTGGCAGCTGGATAGAGGGCTATACAGTCATCTCTCGATAAGCGGAACCAGCACGGGAGAACCCCTCCGGTTCCGCTTAAAGGGGGGTTCCGCTTATCAAAATATATCATACCGGGCTTTCTCAGCCAATCATCTGAAGCCTTCATACATTTTTTTAAAAAATATCGATGGTAGTTTGCTGCATTGACTTCGTACAGTACAGACGTACAGCTGCCTGCATTCTGCGCACAGTGCGCACAAAATTGGCACCTCCCTCACCGGTACATTCTGCTATGCGCTTTGTTAATGCATGTGGTTCCATCCAGTTAAGACACAGTACGGATAGGACAATGCCAATAAGGCGCTATTTACTCAGTAGGAAATAAAAGCACCGTCGCCTCCGCCACGATCTGTGGTCGGAGGCATAGGACCAGTTCTTGGCATCACAGGTTATGGGCACCACAAACTACCACTGACTACCGATCCGCAGCACAAGATCCCCAATCCCAACTGCGACAAACGCGCGAGAGCAACACCACCCCGCGCACTACACTAACCTTCGTCCCCTTGTCTCTAAATCCACGGAACAATGACAGATCAACAAGCATCAGCCTCGGGACAACTACCCCGACTCACAGCAAGTAATCACACTTACTGGTACGATGCACTTGAGATCTACGCTCGCACGATCGAGGCAGCACACCTTCTCACCACACCACCGAGCACGACCACAGAGCCGAACACAGACGCACCGCAAGAACAACAGAAAACGGACATGATCAGTAAAGCCATAATGCAAAGTATCACCAACGAAGTCATCAAAACCCTGCCACCACACATCCTACGTTACGAACATCAAACGATCTGTCAAATCATAAGGACTACAGTGGACACATCGTCGACGAAGAACCACGAGCTCCTCGACGCAGAAGCTCGCAACACGAGATACAAACAGTGACAGGAGCTTAACGACTATGTTGACAAACACAGAGAGATCCCATACAGGATGCAAGTAGCGCAATTCCCAAATATCAATATGGAACGCACCACAGTGAGGTACATAATACAGGGCCTCGCAGCCCAGCCAGACATGGGAAAACTAGCCATCAACATGACAGGAAACCCACCCCTCACCATCAACGGGTTTATCAACCATGTGCAGCAAGTCTAGCTAATGCACACCTAGATAACACCCAACAAACAGCACCAGCACCGCGCAAACGCGCAACCAGAATGCAACATAGGAGAACAGCGAGCGATAAACCTCACTACACAAAACCTACAGCATACAGAGGTTCATGGTGCACGATCCACGGAAGCATCACCCACGTAACATAATACTGCTACGCGCGTAGGTACAAACAGAAAAGATCCCACGCACAAGCGCAAGCAGCGCACAACAACAGCGATACACAGCCTGACGAGACAAGCATCATGCGCCAGTTGCATGATCGTTGACACGCGATCGAAGAACAATTGCAAACACGCGACGACACGAGGGAAGGTACGCAAGAATTCATCATCGACTCCGGAGCAAATCCAACTCATACCGCCCCACCCCACGCGCGTATGAGACCCAGAAACGATACACTAACCACCACGGCAACCGGCCAACGCGACCCGATCACACACACTGGCACAATCAAGATCACACAGAAGAGGAATACCGTACGAGTACCAGCCGTGCACGCGCCGAGCATCAAGGAAAATTTTCTATCGGTACACGACCTGACAGCTCACGGACAGGTGACGTTCTCCAAAACCAAAGCAACACTGCATAAACCGACACGCTTGCCACCAGCACAACTCACCGCACATTTCCAAAACGGGCAGTACCGCCTCCAACAACAAGCAACAGCCAAAGGAGCAAGGACATACAACCGTAAAACAACGACCAGCAAAACCCGTGCCAAACCATCACCCAAAAAATGCAGACACCCCCAATCACACACCCCCCCTCACACGGCGACGCAGCGATCAAGTACCCTTCAACACAACGCGACGACAAACCCCGACACTGCGAAACACACCCACCACACCGTCGAGACAACAAATCCCCACAGCTGCAGCACAGCAAATGGCTGAATGGTGTGGTATAACTACCTTCGCCCCGACCACTCGGAACGAGGGGGGTTAGAGGTAAGGGAGCGCGCGACGCTGGGTAGCCCACGCGAGCGCGAACCGTACGGAAGGACTCGGAAAGAGGGAAGGCTCACGTGGCCGGTGACGCGCAGCCGGTCGGTGGTGTCAGATCCGGACGGCCGGTCACGGGTTAGAAGCCTGAGCTAAAGGGAAAACCGGAACGGTGTTAGCACTTAGCCGTAAATGGAAGGGAGGCGAGTCTGCCCCCGTCTACTGGAACGGGGCAGGTGCCCCCGGTCTTAACCTCTAAGTGGGATGCCAGGACACCTGTCCCGCTACAGTAGCTGTTACTTACTGTATACCAGCTACTGTGCTAAATTGGCTAATTTGTGCCATTAACTACTAATTACTAATTACTTACCGTTCGGATCCTACACGTGTAACCAGCGAGGTACTACTGTACTCCGCACCGGCCGTGTGCTGTAAATATAACTCCTTACAGTTCTTCTCGCGCTTACAGCCCATCGTACTGTATCCCGGGGCGGCAGCGGTGGCGCCGTTGCCTTCGCGCCGTTGTACTACAGACCCCCCTTCCTTACTTCGCGACACGTCCCCGTCGCGGCGGGTTAAAATCCCTGCCAGCTGTGACGGTCTCCTATCCCGAACGGAGACCATGCGTCGGCCGCAGAGACGCGGCCGTACAGTAGTCACCTTCCTCGAGTCCTCAAACCCGCATGCACACCCGCAACGGCGGTCATCTCCCGACCCCCACGGAGGAGTTCAGCGCTCCAGCGGTTCGCGGTTCCATCCGCGGTACGCCACCGTTCGAATTGGGCGGCTTCAGCCTGCGCCGGGTCATCGAACCACCGGCGCAAAGAAGCGTTTTTCCAGGACCTCCTCGGAGGGCTGGCCATTATTCCAAGAATTCCCCTTCGATTTCCTCCAAAACCCCACGGGTACGCCCCCGCCAGCCCCGCACCGGTACGTCTCAGACCTTTCCCGGTGCGTGCGGTACCTCTGTCGGCCAAAACAGAGAGCGAAAACCGCACGGTAGTCCCTTTCCCGAACGGTTCCTATTTGGAAACTAATAGAAACTGTAAAAACAGTCAGCAACGCCATAAACACGTTTCTGTTTCCAAATAGTCTCAGATCCGCGACGACCTCAGGAGTCTGGAACCGTTCTCGGATATGGGCTACGATTTTTATTCGCCCTTCTAGAGGGGAAATCGTAGCCCTTCTTCCCGTACAGTGTTCTTTTGAAGAACCGGGCGGGAACTCTGGTTTACAAGTACAGCGGACGGACCCGCTGTACCTTCAACCGTCCGGGTAGGCTTGCCGTTGCGGTGGGGCGTCTTCCCCGGGCGCCCAGCATCATCAAACCGGCGCCAAAGGAGCGATTTTCCCCCACCCCCCCGGAGGGCTGGCCTTTTTTCCAAAAACGGCGCTCTTTCACCCGCGAGACAGCGGGGTGTATGACCGCCAGCCTGTCCGTGCGGTCAGTGGGGAGCTCCCAGCGGCGGTACGCTCTGCCGTTCGTCCAAAACCGGTCGGTAAGTCCTGCCTTGTCACTTTCCGCGGAGGCCCCGATTTGGAAACGAAAGGAGACTGTAAAAAACGACCGGAAACAGCGGTTTACAGTTCCGGTTTCCAAATCCGCTTGGGCCTTCCCAAAGTCGGATTTTCCGTCTTGGGACCTCCGGACGCGGGTGAACCCGGGGAATACAATGCCGTTAACGGGAGGGGGCTACGATTTTTTCCGACCCTTTGAGAGGGGAAAACGTAGCCCATCCGAGGGCTTAATTAAAAACCGGTGAACCGGTTCATTCCAACGGTGCAGCGAGTCCATCCGCACCGGGTCTATCCGGTCGGGTTCGCCGGTGGCGCACAGTAGTATGTGCGCGCCATGAGCGGTAGATAACCGTTTATGGGAGGCCTTCGGTCGGTTCCTATATGTAGTCCGCTGGGTTGTAGCCTACCAGCGGACATCGTAGGAGGGGTCGGTACCGGTCTCCTAGAATTTTCCTGTCGGTGTCGGCGGCCGGATCGCCCCGCGGCCCGCGATGGGTGACCTTACGGTTGGTGCGGCGTAGTGCTGCGGAGGTGGTTTCCCGTCCCTACGCAGCACGAGGAGCTCATCCCCACCAGCGATTTGCGAGGAAATCGGCCTTTTCCTTAGTAATTTCTGCCTGCTTTTTCCTTGCGGCGGGTGACTTCTCGGCGGTTTGACGAGCTCCGATTGGGCGGTCCCCAAAATCGGTCGTATTTGGAACCACCGCCAGTGCTCTGAGGGCCACACACACCCGGTTCCTGGCTCTGCTACCGGTTTGGTCGCGGTTTAGGTCTTGAGCCGCCGACGAGGGCTCCCCTTGACAGTATTTCCGCCTGTGGCATAAACGGGTGGTGGCCGCCTGGAGGAGACCCTCGTCGGAGTCGCCCCCATCTGCGCCGGGTATTCCGGTGCCGGGTTTGGGGCGGCGCGCGCGGGGTTCCGCGTGCGTCTGTGGCGACCTTGCCCCCATCTGCGCCGGGTCTTCCGGCGCGGGGTTTGCGGTGTCGCGCGCGGAGTTCCGCGTGCGTCGGTGGCGACTTTGCCCCCTCCTGCGCCGGGTCTTCCGGTGCGGGGTTTGCGGTGACGCGCGCCGGGTTCCGCGTGCGTCTGTGGCGACCTTGCCCCCGCCTGCGCCGGGTCTTCCGGCGCAGGGCTTGCGGTGTTAGCGGTGACGTGCGGCCGCCTGCGTGCGCCAGAAGCGGTCTATGAAGGCCTGGGGGAGTCCCTCCGCGGGTTCTCAGGTATCGTCCGCTGGGGCGTAGCCATACCAGCGAACCTTGTACTGGGCCCCGGTGCGGTTCTCCCGGTGGTCGACCAGATGGTCGACCACATACTCCGGGGCGGGTTCGGGTTCTCCGTCCGCGGCGGGCTGGGTCGGGGCGGCCGTAGTGACGTTGCGGGGTCCCCGGGGCATCCGGGTTATCTGGTCGATGCTCACGCGGTTTGAGACCCCGTCTTGATCGACGACCACTGTGGTCTCCGTACCGGATCGGACCCGAAACGAGCCTTCCGTTTTCGGTAAAAGCTTGACGGAGGGTCCCCCGTCATTACTTGGCAGGTCTCCCCGTTCGGTACTCGTCAATGGCGGAGGTGGGCGGTCGACATAGACCAGGTCTCCCACCTCGATGACCGGACGGAAACGCACCTTCTTATCGAAGTCGGCCTTGTATCGCCTTTGCGCCGCGGTTAGCTTCACCCGCGCGCGCTCAAGGGCGTCGCGTAGTTTAGGCAGCGTCGCGCGCTTGTACTGTACCGGGGTCCTCGGATCTTCCGTGTTGGAGACGGCATCCTGCCGTACAGTACCAGGCAGTGCCAAACCCGACGGTGGTCGCGTCAGCACCAGGTCGAACGGGGTTGTCTCCGTCGACCGGTGGACCTGCTTGTTATACGCGAAGGTCAGGGGCTGGATGTATTCGTCCCAGTCCCTCTGGTGCTCCGCGACATAGTGTCGGAGGCGCTGTACCAGAGTACGGTTGAACCGCTCGGTTTGCCCATTCGTCTGGGGGTGATAGGCAGTAGTCAGGTAATGCCTCACCCCCAGGAGGTCACACACCGCGTCGAAGAACTTGGCGGCGAACTGCGGTCCGTTGTCGGTTAGCACGTAACGTGGTGCGCCGTATACGTAGACCCAGTTGTCCAAGAAGGCGTTTGCCACAACCAACGCGGTGGTGGTCCGTAACGGGATACTGCACGTCAGTTTGGTGAACCGGTCGGTCATGACGAGCACGTGGCGATTCCCGTGCGCCGTCTTCGGTAAAGGGCCGAGCAGGTCCATTGCGACGAAATCCAGCGGTCCTGCCGCTGGGAAGAGCTTGAGATCCTTCTGGTGCCTCACCAGGGTTCCCCGGGTGGCAGCGCATGACGCGCAATTCCGTACGGTACTGAAGGCGTCATTCGCCATATGAGGCCAATAATATTCCCGCCGGAGGGTATAGTACATCCTCGTACCGCCCGGGTGTCCTGCCAGGCGGGTATGATGGCCGAGGTACAATATCTTCGCCCTGAGCCGTTTCGGTACAACCCGCTGCAGGGTCCCATCGAGAGGGGACTTGCGGACGACGAACCCATATCGGTCGACGTCGTAGCGCGAGTCCGGGTTCCCCACGGTCTCGGCGGCCGCCCTACAGAAGGGGTTCTCGGCCTGTTCCCGCAGGAACTCTT
Source organism: Chondrus crispus (assembly GCF_000350225.1). Lineage (NCBI taxonomy): Eukaryota > Rhodophyta > Florideophyceae > Gigartinales > Gigartinaceae > Chondrus > Chondrus crispus. The sequence goes on along the minus strand of NW_005178559.1, from coordinate 365,700 downwards.
CCACATTTACGGAAGAGACGTCGCGTTCTTCGGAAATAACCGCGAACGCGTGCTCAGCTCTCCCCGGGTCAACGGGGGTCTCCCAGTGTACGGTACCTTGGCGGGGGTCATGGTACTCCTCTCGCCATTGCATCGCGAAACACGGGACCTCGTCGTCAACCGGTTCGGCGGTCGCGCCGTCCACTCGGAGGCGTGATACACCATCCGCGAGTTGGTGCTTAATGCCCGGTCGGTACTGTACGTCGTAGTCGTACTCGGATAGGCGGAGACGCCAGCGCGCTAGCCGGCCGGAGCTATCCGCCAGGTTGAGGACCCATCGGAGGGCCTCATGATCCGTACGGAGGTCAAAAGTGTTCCCATATAGATATGGTCGAAGTGTGAGGATGCTCCACACGACAGCAAGGCATTCCTTCTCGGTAGTGGTGTAGTTCTTCTCCGCGTCCGTGAGGGCGCGGCTCCAATAACCGATCGGTAAGCGGTCACCGCTCGGCTGCTCCTGTAATAGGGCACAGCCGACCTGGTACGCGCAAGCGTCCGTATCCAGGGTGTATTTCTTTCCGTAACGGGGTAGAGCGAGGATCGGTGGGGACACGAGGCGCTTCTTTAATTCCACGAACGCCTCGTATTCCTCATCGGTAAGAACCTCAAACTCGAAGGGTTGATTTTTCCCCGTCTTCCGATTTAGCGGAGCGGCTATTTTCGCGAAGCCCTTCACGAACCGGCGGTAAACATTGCACATTCCTAAGAATGACCGCAATTCCGTTTGGTTCTGGGGAGTTCGAGCGCGCTCGATGGCGACCACGTTGCGGCGCTCGACCTCCAACCTGCCTGGTCGAATCACGTGTCCCAGGTAGGTGACCGAAGTGTCGAAGAAGGCGCACTTCGACAGCTTCAGCGACACGCCCGCGTCCCGCAGTAGGCGTAGAACCTCGCGGACGTGCGCGACGTGTTCCGTTACGGTCTTGGAGTAGATGATAACATCATCCAGGTAGACCACAGCGGTTTCCCATTTTACCCGCGACAGTATGATGTCGACGGCCCGCTGAAAGGTCGCGGGGGCGTTCTTCAAACCGAACGGCATGCGGAGGAAACGGTACAACCCGCAATGCGACGCGAACGTCGTCTTGTCGCGGTCCTCTTCGGCGATTTCTACTTGCCAATACCCGCTGTTGCAATCCAGCGTGGTAAAGACAGTAGCGTCGCCGAGGGAATCGATGAACTCGTTCATCCTCGGCAATGGATAGGAATCCCGAACGGTGACTGCGTTGAGCTTTCTGTAGTCGACACAGAACCGCATGGTACCATTCTTTTTAGGGACGAATACCACGGGGCTTGCCCATTCGGCCGTGGCGGGTTCGATTACCCCTGCCCGGAGCATGCGGTCGATCTCCGTTTTCTCTTTTTCCCGTGCGGTTGGTCCGGCGCGGTAAGGCGCCTGGTAAATCGGGCGAGCACCGGGCTTGAGCTCAATCCGGTGCTTCGTGGCCCCGATTTTTCCCAGCCGGCCAGTCCACATGTCCTTGAATTCGGACAGTACCTCGAGGATCTCCGAGCGTACCTCCTCGTCCTCGGCACCGATGTGGACATCCCCCTGCCAGGCGTTGGGGTACTCCTCAGGGGCGGCGGTGTCTTCGGGTTTATCCGTTCCAACCGCCCCGAGGTGCGCCTTGGGCGGCGTGGCTTGTTCAGCCCCGCCCTTGTCCATACGGTTGTCAGCGGCTTCTTCCGCGCCCTCCTTTGCGGTTGAGAGGTTGGAATTACATATCCCTTCGCCTTCCTTAGCTTCGCCCGCTTCCGCAGCCGAGTCGCCAAGGGTCAGGATGTGAGTGGGCGACGGAAGAGCCAGTCCGACTACGGTATGCTTCGGGATGTGAACCGAGCGATGCCCAAAATTGCTGAGCATTACCGAGAACGGATTTTCGGGGGCAGCATCGACCCCCTGTGCCATGAGGGTCAAATTCCTGTGCGCGGTTTTTGGAGAGTTCTGTAAAAAACACAGCCCCCCCACCGGCGTGGCGACCCTCACCATGGCCTGCGTCATCGGGGGAATTGTCACCTCTCTGACGAGGCGGATCTTCCGTGACGGTGTGTTGGCGGGGAACGCCACCTGCTTCCGTTCGGGTTTATCCGACGGCGGTAGTTGTTGCGCGGTGCTCCTCGAGGACATTTTGCGGTCGTGCCTCGAGGGGGTTGATCCGACTAACGCCACGGGTGGCGCGTCGTGGAACACGACCTTCGGTTGCGGTGGGAGGATCGCCTTGACATGGCGATCCAGGAAGGTCGTACCGAGAATACAGTCCACGGCGAGGCTCGTGACTACCAGGAACGGGACGCGCGCCACAAACTCACCGATTCGGACGAGCAGGGGGATTTCCCCTAGTGCCTTCATCGCGCGGTTTTGACGCGTCGATGAGCGCTGGGCTCCGAACCGGTTTTATCGATGGTCGCCACGACTCGGCGACACACCGTAAATGGATGAGGTTCGGGCCGGCTCTTGAGTCCAGCACTGGTGTGATGGCGACCATCAACGCCTGCTTCTGACCAACCGTCGCGGAGATCTTGTAATTCTGCTTCTTGAAGAAGCAGATGGCCTGGACTTCCGTTCGGTTACCCGGCTGCGCTTCCACTGGCGCAGCCGGATCGGGGATGCCTAAGCTTCTGAGTCTGGGCACGGGGAGAGACGTCGTCGCCTCTACGTGTCCTCCCCGGCTTCCCCCGTCAGCAGCAAGTCCTCGCGGGTTTCATCCGCGGCTCGCGCCACGGGATCCTCGGTGTGGTCGAGGTGCGGTTCCTCGACCACGTTGACTCGCGCGGGGGCCGTTTGACGCTGGTTTCGCCAAGCGGACGGCCCCTGGCGGTTGAATGGGGATCCCGGGCGGAGGCCTTGCCGGATGCGTAGCTTCTGGTAGTTGGCCTCTCGTGCCTCCAGAAGCTTGGCCCACAGGCCCGCATCGGCAACAACGGAGCACCTCTCTTGTCGGTGCGTGGTGTCCAGGCAGAATCGGCACGGTGGCGGTCCGGGAAATCTCCCGCCGGAGAACCGGACGCGTGGATCCTGCCCTTGCCTCCCGTACGGTCCTGTGCGCACGTCGCCAGGGTTGGCGGGCGGAACCGGGGCGCCCGCCGTCGAAGCTGCCGGCGACGGATAGTAACTCGTCGGTGGCGAGCTCATCGAGGTCGGCGTGGCGGTTTGGTCCGTCACGGCCAGGATTGCTTCTTCAGCAAATCCCCCAGCCGTCGGGATGTCGGATGCCGACTCAACCGACAGCACGGGCCTCGTCCTTGTGGTGCGGTCAGATCTTCTAGCTGCTCTGGGCGGTTCTCGGTGCGCCATGGCGGACATCCCCTGTCGACGGGAAGCCCGATTGATTTCCCCGATCGCTTGCGCATAGTGAGCGACGGATTGGTAATCCACATCCGGGTGCGTAGCGAGGTAATTGCGGACCTGCGCGCACGTGGCGGGAAGTAACCCCTCGACGAATAGGGACTTCGACCGCCGGTCGGAGAATACCGTACCGCATCGGAGGGCCTTGTCCCAGAGGTAGTTACTGTAGACCTCTTCCGTCATGTTCGAACTTTGACGGAAGGAGGTCACGTCACCAAGCGCTTCGGAAATTACCTCATCGGTCGCATAGGTACGCAACAAAAAGTTGACGACCTGCGGGTACGTCCTGAGCAGTTCGCGCCGCTCCACGTCAACCGCCATGGTATTTCCATTGAGACGGGACTGGAGTAGGGCGTGAGCCTGACCGGTGAGGTAGAACTGGAAGCACCACACCGCGGCTCCCTCGGTGATCCCGTTGTGGTCGCACGCCATCTTGAGGCGTGCGAGGAATCCCAATACCGCAATCGGATCTTGACCGCTGAACGTGTGGGACCTCATCTGTACGTCCAGTTTTTCCGGTAACGGTTAATGTGCCGCGCTACTGTGGAGTCGTAGCGCGAGCTACGCCGTTCCAGATGGTAGGTCTGGTAGTTGACGGCCTTGGTAAACAGGTCATTGAGGGGCCTGATTACCGTGGGCCATCGCTCATCGCTCGTCGGGGCAGCCCGGCGGCGTCTGCTCGAGCGACGAAGCCCCTCATCCGACTCGGTGTGGTAGTCTTCCGAGTCGGACGGGTCGTGCCGGTGCCGGTCTCGGCTTCTATTGCGGCGTGCCCTGTGGCCCCGCCTGCGAGAGTCTTCCAAACCGGATGGGTCATCATCGGAGGGGTATCCTCCCCCTCCGGCATCGCGGTATCGCCCGTGGCGTGCCTCGCGGTTATCGCGGTATCGCCAGCGGCGTCCCTCGCGGTCTTCATCCGTCCTGTGACGGGGGTCTTCTGCGTCGGAATACCGGGTGTATTCTGCTTCGGTTCTGTGCATGCCGGGTGCACGTCTTCTGCTCAACCGGTACGGGTCCCGACTCTCTGTCTCAGGGAGCCCCTGGCGGTTGTCCGTCCCGCGGGGGTCACCCGTACCGGCGAGTATGGGGAGGACATTTTCTGTGGTCCTCCCTGTTGCACCGTGGACGGTTAGGAGATAGATGGCTCTGCCCTCCGGGTGAGGGTCCATTCTATCAATGCCGGGTACGGCGCCGATCTGATCAGCGATATTAAAGCTTGAGTCCGGAACGGTTTCACGGCGCGGCGCCGGCGGCGGTACCGCGCCTCCCGTTTTGGTAAATGTCGTGGCCAGAAGGATGGCCACGGCGAAGCTAATAGCTCCCTTTAGAGCCAATGCGGTCGGAGATTCGTCCTCCTCCGCGGCGAGCGCTGCCACCACCTCGTCGCGTACGAGGGGGGCGATCTTGTCGCCCAGCAGGGCGCGGAGCGCGGTGTCCGTATGCACCGCCACTAGTCTTGGTGCCGTTCGGTCGAGGCAAACCTGGAAGACCTGAGGTAGTTCCTCAGCGAGGAATTCCTCCATCCAGGTTTGCAGTCGCGGGAGTAACGCGTCGTACAGTACTTGTACGCGGTTCCCCCTACCAGCCGGTAGCCCGGCGGTGGTGTCCGCAACGGAAGGGGTCTTGTGGCCCCTGGTAGACGGCGGGCGTAGCAGGGCTTCCGGATTGTCGATCCAGGGGCGCTGTGTGCCCCTGCCACTGCGGGTACTTGCTCGCCCGGAGACAATATCTTCTCCGGCGGAATCCGCACGGTTCATTGTCGATGATCACTGGCGATCGACGCGGTGATTTTCGACCTCTTTCAATCCGATTGGTAATTGCTCGCGCTGGTGATCCAGTGCGGGCTCAACCTCTGTAGTTATACCCTCCACAAGAGTACCAAAATGTGGTATAACTACCTTCGTCGCGACCACTCGGAAACGAGGCGGTTTAGAGGTAAGGGAGCGCGCGCCGCTGGGTAACCCACGCGCGAACGCAAACCGTACGGAAGGACTCGAAAAGAGGGAAGGCTCACGTGGCCGGTGACGTGCAGCTGGTCGGTGGTGTTAGATCCGGACCGGAACGGGATAGCAATTAGCCGTAAAGGGAAGGGAGGCGAGTCTGCCTCCCGTTTACTGGAACGGGGCAGGTGCCCCCGGTCTTAACCCCTAAGTGGGACGCCAGGACGCCTGTCCCGCTACAGTAGCTGTTACTTACTGTATACCAGCTACTGTGCTAAATTGGCTAATTTGTGCCATTAACTACTAATTACTAGTTAGCCACTGTTCTTGGTTCCTAGGATGACTCTAGAAGGAAACAAATCCATGTCAGAGTGCTTCGTCGCAATTCCGTCAAAGATGGAACGACAGAGGTCTGAAATGGATCTAACCGTACGCATAGAGGTCGGAAGACGTATCATGTCGGGCTGTTTTGGACCTCGCAGTCGTCCCTCACCAACTTGAAGCAGAATTAGTGGGAACTGGAGAGCTTTGCGGCCTGCGGACGTATCTTGGCGGAGAGCTTAAAGTGTCATGTTCTCTGTCAAAGAGAGCGACTTGGATCTTTGGAAGAGAACCGAGGATCTGACACATGCATTGACAGTCTGTACTCTTGACCCGCCCGGCACGACTGGAAAAATCTGGCGAAACTCTCCAGAAAACAGGACGTGTGTACCGCCAAAAGGAAATTCGGTGGCGGTCAGCTCGCGTAGGGTGCAATCCATGGCTTCTATAAAATACCTATGGCTCATTACGGTCTCATCCCATATGATCAAGTCGACGCCCTTCATATCATGACCTAACTTGGAGTTGGGCGACATGTTACACGTACTATCTCACAGAATAGATATGGGAATCTTTAACACTGAATGCGCCGTTCTGCAGCCATCGAGTAGGACCGCAGCTACTGTTGACGTAGCAACAGGTAAAGCAGTTTTGGCACGAATGGTGAGCACGTTCTGTAAAGCATTGGTAGGGAAAGTCTTTCCGGTGCCACCTGAAGAATCAAGCAAGAAAACGCGTGAGTTAGGTGAAGCAGAACTACCTGCGCTTGGGGCAAGTGTTGGAGTAGGTATCCCTTGCAAGCTTTGGACGGACACGCCTGGAAGAATGGAACCAACGATTCGAAGAAATGCATTCTTCTGTCCTTCATTGAAGAGCGGAAGAGCTTGCTGAAGTCGTTGCTTTCGAGCTTCCGTGTTCACATGACCGGAGTTCGTAGACGGCCCTTCGTGTAACGGGGGATGGTCTTCCATAGGCTCAAGCTGGTTGTAACGACTCATGGACTGCAGCGCGTCCATCACCTCCAGTAAAACGAACGACAAAGCATGTTCATCATTGGAGAATTGTTGTCGGCGGGAGCTGTTCCCAGGCCCGCGTGCGCGTGCACGTATATCTGTCAAGAATAACGACATATGCTCGTTACAGAGCGCACGTGGATCAGAAGGCTCGCAGTATGCCAGGATAGTAGCAAACACGCGGGATAGAGGCACAAACGACGAACGGAATGACTCACGTATGGCGTGCCTCCACTTTGCGTCGTCTGCTAGCAGTCCCATCTTACAGCTGGCCTCTCGGAAACTGGCACACTCTACACCATCGACGGTGCGCAGATTCCGGAAAGAAATAATCCCTGGTACTTGCGTGAGAAGCAAACGGAGAAAATACCTCTCGCTCTCTCGTGGACTGACTGTATAGATGCGACCAATGACATTCGACCCAGGTCCACTGAAGTTGAAGAGGTCGTTCTCATCTTGAGTGTTCCTCTTCCTGATATTTGCCCGTGGCTTCCAAGTCTTTGTGGATCTTTTCTAAGTGAAGTATCTAGGAAAGTCGTCATATTTTATATTTCGTGCTCCCGGATAATTTTCATTGGCCTTGAACTACTCCGCAAGCTTTGTCCCGGTCTGTTACGGGCTGAGGCCCCCCGAACTCGTCCCTCTTCTAAAACTACTGCGTAGTGATTCTCGAGGCGGACATCCACTCTCATTACAGGCGGGTTGCGATCAACAATGTCAAGCAGCAATATTCTCCAAACAGCCTCGGATGCAGACACATATCTCGCATCTTGAAAATTACTGATCTCATCGTACCGTTCGTTCTCAGCAAAAATAGTCATTGTTACTATGTCCGATCCCTTGCACACATACTCGAAGAGATACTTGATCCCACTAACGCGAGACACGCACAATTCGACATTAATATGGCAAGCAAACATTCGGAGTAGCTTGGGGCTGCGTGGGACAGCCCAGGAGTTGTCAAGAGTAACCGTTCGATGAGCTCTACCAATCCTCACCTGCCTATGTACAAACACGCCACCTCGAATGGGTTTCCTCCTCTTGCACGTGATGTAGTATTCATTCTCGGATTGACCGGTCTCACTGCTAAAGTCCTTCCGGAAGCTCTTTCTGCAAAACCGTTCACCCATGCACGTAGCTTGTCTGTTTTGAGAACCGCAAGGGGTATGAATGATTTGTTTCAAGACCAATTCTTGCAGTTCCGCCTCAGAAGAAGGCATGATCTCGGCAGAGATATTGCTGTCGACATTGGCTGGCGTCCGAAGATCATTTTTTGATCTCTCATCCAGAAAGAATATGGCGTGCGCATGCCGCAGACCTCGCTTCTGAAACTCTATCACACGGACATGTGCGACAACTGTTCCAAAGAGCTTTATGTCAATGACATACGACATCAAAGCATTAAGCTTGAGTCGGAACACGTGACCACAGAGATTGGGCCTATCCTGAGGCGTCTGGTCTCCAAGGAGAGCCCGACTTAACTCAGACCAGTTAGGATTGCAGGTGACTGTGAGGAAGATATCAGGGTGCCCAATCTTATTAGATATCGAAATGATGTCATGCATTTGCTGTCTCATGTATCTATCGCCCCCAATGTGAGTAGAAGACAGTATGAACAATCGGCCAGCACGCACAGCACCAGCCTCATCTTCACCATGCCCAGAATCACCAAGAGACTGTCGCAGAGAAGTGTAATCGGATGCACATAGCGCTTGTTGATTGTAACGCATACAGTGCACTGAGGGGAGGATTGGAAATCCCCCTCAGTTAGAGCACCACGTGTTCGGGGGGGCGCGGGGGATGATTCAAGAGACCACCCGTGGGGTAACCGGCACGGGTCCGGGCGTCTAACGCAGTAGAGAAATAAAGGGAAAAAGTGGGAAAGTAGAGCCCAGGAGGGGCGGAGCGGTATGGACAGGTGTCGCACGGAGGGCAGTGTGTAGCCGGACGACGCGCGCGGTGAGGATAGGTGGGAATCGGGACGCAGATGGGTCGCAGGGTACCGTCGTAGGACGGGGACCCACGCGAGGCTACGACTCCGTTCCAGAAACCCGAGTTGTAGACCCAAAGCTTCGTGAGGATTTACTTCGGGTCGGACGTCGGCTATATACTCGCCGACGTCGGAGCTATAATTAATTAAACTAAAAATACTAAATTATAACGACGGCGGCGACGGGCGGAGAAACTCCTCGTGGGGAGGTATGACAACCATTACACGTGGGGGGGTTGACACTGTCAGCCAGGGCCTGGAGGCCGGGTTACACGTGTCGGTTGGTACGCGTGGTAGGGTCCGCAGGGACAGGTGTCCTGACGGAGGACAGGTGTCTCGGAAAAGAAGAGGTGTGTCAGGGCACTACGCCGCAGATACGATAGCCTCTCAGCCTCAATTTTGCAGTACTGGTCGACCAATTACTGCTGAAAGAGTCTGCGTGCGTGCAGAATTGTGCTAACCTCCGACGGTCTCTGGAAGTGTCTCCATGTGTAGAACATGAAAGGTGTTACTTGTTGCGCCCACGTGGAGCAGTACTAGATGGTGCAGAAGCAGCACTGGGCGCAAGTCTCAGCTCCGGATGCCATCCATCCTGCCCATAAGGAAACAGTACCACATAAATCAGTAGGTCATACGACCTATGCGTCACAGAGACGGTATCCAGAACTTCACTCCCATTGCTGTTCAGCTGCCCACGTTTACGGACTGAAATGTCTCGTGTACTGATCTCTCCATCCTCATTCCCAGGAATCAGTGCCGCCACTTCCGACGTTTCAGGCCCGTTGCATCGGCGAACATGTGCACTAACGGGCCTTCTATCAGCATGAATCACCATGCGATAGGGCGTCGGAGAATTGTCATTGTTAGCCCATTCTCTCAGACTTTGGAAAGTCTGCACGTACGGGTAAACTCGATGCAGCATGGCAGTGAGCTGGGTAAGAATTCCCTCATCCAGTTGACAAACACGTCCTGCTCGGATCTGAGACTGTGCAGCGTAGTCTGTGTCATGAATATAAACGGACAGAAACGCTGGATCGCGGCCAGTTGAAGGCAAGAGAGGACCCATGTAGTGATAGATTCGACCCTTCATTGTCATTGTAGGGTTGAAGTTGGACTCCCCAGGCCCCCTCGCTACCCACTTTGCCACAGCAGAAGCTATAGAGAGAACATTGTTATAGGTGCGCAGGGAGTTACGAAACTTTCGATCTCTTGGCTCTGTGTCGGTGAGTATAGCCGTGAGAAAAGGTGGGGGAGCCTGTGCAGTGGGAAAGATACCTTTCCGTTACCACAGCAAGTAGAGAATGTAGAACAGCAGTTGGCTCTTAAAAGGACTTTTCCGGAATAAAAAGATTTCTGAGGGGGGCATTTGTCCCAAAAATAAGGCTAAATTATTTAAACACAGAGCAGTTGATTGATAACCTAAAATTGTTTAAATGCTTAGCTTACTGTAGTCTTCGCCGCATGCAGTCTAGTTACGGCGTGATGACCCAAACCTCAAAGTTTTCTGCGCGATGGTCAGACCTTTTACGGGAGAGGTTTGGGGCCGTAGAATGAGTGGATTGCTAGAGTGTGGAGAGAAGGCGGCGTTCGAAACAACCGGAAATACTCTAGTCGAGAAACGCGACGAAACTTGGGATGACTCATTAAGCCCCATGATCTCATTGCAATAAGGGACGCGCTTGAATTGGCCGGTCTGTTGTTGAAACGAATTGAGGACAGCACACCTACCACCTTCTTGTCGCAGAAAGAGATTGCATATAGCTGGCATTTCAGAGATGCCAGCTATATGCAATCTAGCAGTCAGTCGACCACATGATGCTCGGCAAGCGCTCGAGGAGGTGCTACACGGCAGTCCGATGGAGGTCTTGATGGGGCAAAAACTCCTTTACGTTCGACCGCGAGGGGTGCACAAAGGAGCAGCAGTGGCTGAAGTGTTGAGACGCCTCGATGTCAAGGGTGAGACGCCGGACTGGGTTTGTTCTATTGGTGACGACCGAACCGATGAAGACATGTTTAAATAAATATATCGCAATGCTGACGGGAAGAATATTAGTGTTCACACATGTACAGTTGAACGGAAGAGCACTTCAGCCAATTATTACGTACAGCATGTTGATGAAGTGTGTGACTAGTTGGAAAGGCTCACGCAAGTAGATGTAAATTCGCCTTGATGGGGCATAAAATATTTGTATAGGAAGAAGACATCGCATCTTCTCAGAGCCTGTCGCTTAATGTTTTAGTCTCGGTCTTGCCTCCCTCCTCTCACTCCGTCGCTTGCTCGTGCACACATTGTTCGGATCGTCTAGCCTGTTTGGCAGCCAACCGTTAACAGTTCGACCCCTTTCCACATCTACCAGAATGCGATGGCCTCCTGACGTCATCCGGTTCGCTTCTCGCTATGCAATCTTCATATCGCGTTCTCGTTCAAACTCAACAAATGCGTAGTCTCTCAAAACTCCCTCTCGATCTAATGGCATAACAGTTGCCACAGGGCCATATGCCTCGAATGCATCCTGCAATGACTTCTCCACCATGGTAAAGGGCAGATTAGCAGCAAAGAGCGTGCAATACGCACTTTTTGTCTTTGCAGAATCGTCGCTTTTTGGGTCCCACTGGTCTCCTCTCGTTTTTAACGATTTCCGAGGCCTTCTTCAACGCGGCGTTCCGAACACGCCGCCTTCTTTGAGCAGGTGTTGCATAGGGTGTCTCCGGCTTGCTCTCACTTTCATCAGCCATTTTTGTATCGAGGGGTTCGGGGGAGAGGAGAGAGGAAGAAGGTCGAGGCGGCGACGGCGTCTCGCGGGACAACTCTGCAGCTTCCATTGCGGCGGGGACCACTGCAGGACTTGAAAATGGGTAAGATGTGGGCGAGTGCAGTAATGATGCGGATAGGAAGCGTAAATATCACCACCCCAATCCGCCCTAGGGGTGAGGGCGGGAGAAGGAAGAGAAGAACGACTGGAGGAAGTGCAAGAGAGGATGGCGAGCGATCCGTTTTTTGGCGAGCGCAGGCTGTTCACTTGCCACACGCTCACGCGGCGTGGCACGTATGCCCGAGTCACAATACTGATCCATGGATATAAATATTCTTATTACATAAAAAATTACATCCCGCAGCGCCTGCGCCGCGCGCTGGTGTGCCGCGCGCTGTTATTCCGCGCGCTGGACACGTACCGCCTGCAGAGCGAGGTTTATGTCATGGAGCGCGCGACGAGGCACCCCCATCGGCACGCGGCACGAGCGCGTCCAGGAGACCCCGCTCGTAATTGCCCTTCATCTCGTTTCGTCGTGTGAGCCCACCATGGCGGTCTCCATTCGTTATTCGTTCCGTCATGCTGCGCACTTACACCCGCACCACCGTCCCGCGGGCGCCGTCACCCATCCTCGCCCCGCATTGAACAAAAGGGTCCCGCTTCTCCCCGTTCCACCCGCCCACACATTTGCCGCATCTTACCACCACCTGTTTACCCTCTCACTTCCCGCCCCTTGCACCTCTGGGCCCCAACCATTGCCTCTCAACCCCCCTGCAGGGGGGTGAAGAGGCCCCCGGCGGCTCCCACCGCGGCATCCAGTCGCGCAACTTCTCCGAGGTCGACTTCATGGACTCCGGCCCGGGCCGCTCGCCCATGTCCGAGCCGCAGTCCTCGGCCTGCAGGAAGAGCTCGACTCGCTGCAGCTCGACGACGTCCTCGTCGAGTAGTACCTGCTCGCCAAGCCGGTACTGCGCACATTTCTTTCGCAACTTTGTTCACACCAAGACGCCACCCTCATGCCCTCCTTTTTCGGTTCTCGCTCCACCTGGTCTACCTGTATACTTTTCTGTACTTGTACAACACTCTTGTACATCGTGCTTTCTTCTACGAAAGAGGCGTCATACCACTTTCTCATTTATTAGCATGCTAGTTTCTTAAGCCCATCTCCTCACCTTGCCCTTTGACACCTTCTCCACTGGGTTGTACAATAAAGTTGAATCGTCTAGTTGACACATCCCGACATCTTAGTACACATGGGCTTCACAGCTTCGTTATGTTCAACTCCGCGATCGGTGCTCGGGGCTTACCAAACTTCCTTCCGTGCCTCTGAATTTCGCTTTGATCAAACCTTGCCGCTGCAATCTATGGCGCGAATAGACCCATCATCATAAACCGCTACTGTCCTCATCCGCTTCATTTCAAACGTCGTTCCCTAAACCGAATCTCGGTGTCCTTTACAGATATACAAAGTTTCCCCCATCCGACGATCCCAAATATTGACAGTCCTATCACTCCCCCGCTCACAATAAAGTCCGAATCATCTGACCCGGCCGCACTCAGAGCCAACCCTTCATGCCCCCGACATGTCTTTGCAGCATGCCAAGAGCCTAAGTCATTGGTGTTCAGCAACTGGACATCGAAAGCCGTGAGCAAGAGTCGCGAGTTATTCTTCAAACATGATATCGATCGCACTGCACCCCCGTTTTTGGCCATATCCCCGTACAACATTCTCATGGGCAATGTTCTCTGTTCCAATTTTGTTGAAGCGCTCTATCACAACTTGCACCGCTAAGATAGTCGGTTGCGATTGTTTGGATCAGGTTGAGAGGCTATCGATTCGCGAAGAGCATGTCAGTTATATAGTGAAGTAGATTAAAGCCTCGGCCCCGTCCCTTCGTTTCAGACAGCTTCTGGAGGGTCTCAAGTCTGAAGCCGCGCGCTGATCCCTTCGCTGTTCCAGCTTTAAGAAATTACCGACGGTCAGAATCGCGACCAACACTTTCTCAAAGCGTTTCGACTGTAGGACTATCTCTTGAACAATCTCGTTGAGATCGGCGGCACGCCCAAGCAAGTCTGCATCTTCCACACTATACTTCTCTTCATATCACTCCAGAGCTTGGTCGGAAAAGTCGTCTATGGAGACACCCTCAGGTGGTTCGAGGTATTCGAAGAATAGGTCGACACCGAAGTCATCAATTGTCAATTGTCTCAAACTTAGTCGCGAGGGGTGGGGCCACTCGACATCCTGAAAGCACACGAAGTGATACGGAGGTTGGAGGATGCCTGTGTGACCTGTATTTGTAAAAGGTGGTTTGGTGTCGTCGAACATAGGGACCCAGTGCTCGAATACAAGAACGATATCGCCCGAAATGACCTCGTTGGTGGCCAATGAAGCATAACCTGTACCAATCATGGCATCGTTTCCCAGACCATTGTCCTCTTCCAAAATAGTGGTGCACTCTTTGGTCTGGTTCCGACCTGCTTGAAATATGCGTACAATGGGAATCCAGGGCTGGTCATCAATCTTGACAGTTCCCTGGACGAGAATCTTTGCTATTTGTATGGGGCGGTTGTTGGGGAGGACGGGGCGGATTCGCATCATTGTGAAGAATCGTAAATATTGTTACAAGGTGGGAACGCTTGTGATATCTTGCTCCATTTGACGCTCTGAGCACATCCCTGACTTCTTGACGAGATTCATGAAATGATCAAGGGCGTCGACACCATTCTTGTAGATACTGAAGTAGGTCAGGTAGGCGCGGGCGACAAGGGCAACGGCAGTGAGAGGCCGATAGCAGTCGGAGACCGCGTTGCGAGCGATGATGATAACAATGTTCTGGGAGCCCATCTCCAACCCCTGCGCGAGCCATTGGTAGGCTGCACAGACAATCTCAAAGACGGAGGACAAGGAAGGGGCGAGATAGTACGGACCGAGATGGCTGGTGGTGGTAACGACGACGCCGGGGAGGATATCGGTCATCCATGGCTCCTGACCTTGGGCACCGACGTCGAGGACGAGAGCGCGTCGGGTTTCGCCATACTTCTTGTACGCCTGCTGCAGAGCGACTTTCCAATCTGAGACAAAGGTGTCCTCCTCGTAGAGAGCAATTAAGACGCCATCGGAAAGCTCTACGATTTTGCGCGGCCTCGGCTTCTTATAAAAGGTGACTACTGTGCTGGGTACGAATTTCCCATTCCCTACGTCCAAAAACCTTTCCTTGTATATTCGTTTATTTTTGGGGCGCGTGCAGTGCAGTGTCATGAGCGAACACACAGCCGCTCACAGCATAACATGCATCAATGTCTGGTAAATTCCTGGAGGGTGTTCAACATTCTCGAAATGGGTCTAGTGCTTCCCTAGTAAGGCGCTGGACAACATTCGGAATCTTACCGGTCGTGTTCAAGTCTGGAAAGTAAACGAGAACTGCCGCAGAGGGTATATCACTCTGTGATTGATCGTTTTGTTTCATCGGGGCGTAACGCCCAGTGTAGCATAAGCTTCCTCCTTTCTGTCCCTGTACAAGTTCGAACCACCGCACAGTTAAAACGACATTGTTGCTATTTGCATTCTCAACATGTTCAATTCTTCCCAACCAAAATGGTGTCACTTCGGTCACGTTTGATCCGCAGTTCACAGTCACCATGCTGCCCCTATCATATAAGCATGTGTCCTCCAGTGCCAATTTGCTTTCCGAATCATCATGTGATGCCTCAACTTCGCCGCAATCATCGCAAGAAGAAGCAAAATGCTGGAAGTCCCACTCTGGCTGGGCGGACTCCTTGCTTTCCATTGAGTCTATTTCAGAAAGAAGTGATAAAACATTTTCTCTGCATCCAATTCTATTCTCTGTCACATTTATGCGCTTGCCATACGCGCTGATGTCAACTTTGGAGGGCTTATTTGTTTGTATGACTGGTGCTTTTCTCATATCTGGAACAAAATGGAGGAAAGAACCAATGAATCATTCGATTCTATCAAGTTTTTGAAGCGCTTCCCTGTTTTCCACCATTTTGTACCCGACCAGGCAGGTAACATGAGCACCACCTCCTTCGAGCTCATGAGAATCATCCCGCTCGAAGACAAACTTTCTGAACGCGAGCATGTTGTTGATTCTCGACGCAACTGCACTTTGTTTATCACAGGCACCTGAAAAATTGTTCATCCCAGAGACGCGGCTAGCATGTATGTTGTTTTGTACTGACGCGGAGTTTCCCCCTTGACTTTCAACAATGTGCCTGTGAAGTTCCGAAACACAGGCTGTATTCCTATCCCGCATGAAGACAGAAATTCGGCTGAATCGGCGGTCAATGTCCTCATGTGTGTGCCCAACCGGTAAAAAGTTAACAACAATGCCGTTGAAGAGCCCTTTGTTCACCATGTAATCACAAAATGCAAGAAAGAAGCGATTCTGGTTGTCTTTTGATGTATTATCCAGCTGAACATTCAGCTCTTTCAGAAAACAACTCATACCTTGAGCTCTTTTTGCATCTCGCACAGAAAAAGGGAGCAACATAGCGCATCAATTGTCTGATTCGCGGCTGAGGGGATGTTGTCGGCTGACGTGAAAAAACAAACGAAATGCTGTCCAGAAAGTGCCCCGTGATAGCAAACACCAGTGACCTTCTGCTTTAGAGGCTTCCCCGTATCTCTTTTTGTCGTCGTGTAGAAGCGCGGTAGTCCAAACTTCGCCTGATCGGCCCTGTCAATAGTTACAGAAAGAATTTCCTGAGGGCTTTCAATTGCGTTTGACTGAATGAGTCTATATTGTGCTCGCTCAGAGTGGATTTGCTGCAGATGTGCGCGGAATCCTTTCTTAAGTTTTTCTCTAGATTTTTCATATCCTGTTTTCCTAGCAATTGACAGCAGACCCTCCTTAAAGCTTGTGCACGTGTCACAAACGGAAAAGCCGTGTCTTCGTCTACACTTGATATGTGAGGCATACCGTTTCCAAGTTTCGTAAAAGTGAAAAGAAGAGCACGCTCGACGGCCATACATCCCTTCAATTTCTCGAAACAGCGTGTAAACCAGGTATTCATTTCCATGTGGGAGGTGCTGCTCGATGCTGTGCGGCAATTCATCTCCAAGATCGTCTGCCAGGGCTCGCAGGAAAGAAATCACCGAGGATTGTTTAGTTGAGCTCCCATCCGATCCCCCCATTCTCCCCGGGAGGCAGGAAGCGTTCGCTGAAGGTAGTTGCATGACATTGGAAATCATGGTCCTTGACACGTCGAGAGTGTCAATCACCATTCTCCAACAAACCTGCCAGCCGTCACAGTAGAAGTATCGCCGTGAGCGCTGTGGATCCAGAACGATTAGATCGACGAGGCGTGCCTTTCTTTCATCACAAGAAATTGACAGGAAGTTCTCTCGCATTGACCTACACTTCTCTGTACCGACTTCGAAGACGCAATGACGCTTGCAACAGCGTTTTGCCATCCAATTGTTGATATTCATGATGGATTGGCGTCGTGTCTTCTGTAATCGCGACTTAAATGATTTACGGTTGAGCACGATTGGAACTTCTGATAGGGGAGGAGGATCGTCTAAAGTCGTCATGATATCGCTGTATGTGAAGGTTCAACGCTTCAGGTAGTAATGACGAACCTGCAAGTATGGACTGTGTGCAAGCACGCACTGCGGTGTGGGATCAAGAATGTGCAGCCGAACGACTACATATCCCGTACTGGTATTCGGCTGGAAGCCAAAAGTCAGCAGCCCCGATCACTGTGGTCTGTTTTCAAAATAGTAGACGTCAGGAAACTATATCAGATTCCTCTGCTGTGTTTTAATTTTTTTCTGAAGGTTACACTTCGAAGTGTTTATCAAAGTCCTTTTCTACGCCTGTCAAATGCCTTGACAGTGACAAATATTTGCCTTTACCAAGCAAGTATTGCGATTCCTACGCAAAACATTTCGTCAAAAGACGCCAAATCATGGTAGAGCAACAGGAATTTGTTCAAGTGGGTGACTAATATCTATATCATCTGCCTTACCCCTAACCTTTCCGAAACTCTCACATTCGATCGACCTGTTCAAATGTTTGAACTCAATGTTCAAATCTTCGGAATGAGCGGTGATTCTCTCATTCGCCTACGATGGTTTTTGTGCCTACACAAAACAACATTCTAAACAATTGCCCCGTACCTGAAGCCTTTGCTGAAGTCACAAGACTCGCGGCATTGTCTTTTACGATAGCCAAATCCTACAACTAAAGCCAGGCAAAAAGTCTTGCAGTCATGAAGGTTTCAGGAAGTGAGGTTACGAGTGATACTGTGACTGAATACGTCGATCCGCGTAAAATTGTCAATCTCTGGTACTCCAGGCCAATTCTTCCTCGAGATGAAGATATTGTCAGGGAAGGGTTTCTGCAAAATGGATACATCAGCAGTTATCTCATATCATGTCGAGTGGCTACTGTTCCTGAAATACAGCTACTCTTTGAGAGAGAGCCACATTGCTACACGCCTGAAAAGGCATCAGAAGTGGCACGAGCAGTGATAGGAGAAGAGACAGATAGACGCGCTGGAGGGTATCGCTTCTGTTATGATGGACACATCCGCAAAAAAGTAGCGGTACAGCAAATGGAGGACGGGGTTTTGATGAAGGATTTCAAGTTGAAAGGTGAATTGGTAATGTCGATGCCAGCCCAAGATGAGATTGCGAATGGACTTTCGAGAAATGCTCTTCACCCTTTCTGTGTCCCACTCTCTTTTCTCGCAACGCTTCTACGCTGCCACGAATACGACGTTGAACTGAATACCTGGTTGAGCCAAAGGCGGCAAAAATGTTTATCAGCGACCAAAGTTGCCCGTCGCCTGGTGTCAAGTACTACAAGAGGGGTTCAGGATGACAAAGTTATGAGCAAACAGACTGAAACCAAGCGCCAAATCTTGGGAGTTGCTCGCAAGCTTCCCATTTCTACAGTTGACTACTTACGGGATTTCATGTGCAATGATGATGGAGGCTTGCAAGTTGCGTTCACATTGGCAAATTTGCGATCAATTCCCAAAAGAGTGGCGGCAGAGGAATATTTAATGTTAGTGAAACGATTTATCAGGTATTATCAAGATTGCTTGCCTTCTCCGAAGCCGCTTCTCCCCAAAGATGTTTCGACACAGTTGGTGCAGTTACGCCAAGCAATTAAAGAGCTTGAAAAATTCAAAACCCTTTGTGATTACGACGAAATCCCGAATGAGATGACCACAATTGCAGAAAGAATGACGTGTACGCAGCTGCTGGATATCCAAATGCAGGAACATGCGTTCAGCAAGCAGCTTATACTACCACTTGAAACTGCTTGCAGAAATCTGGTGCCAAATGGGACTAACCATTTGGAAATCGCCCGAAAAAGATTGCAACAAATACCTCAAGAGAACAGTGAGCACTCAGATACACATAAACATCCTGCGATTGATTCAGACACTGAACTATCATCTCAAGGTACCTCAGAGAATGGAAGCTCAAAAGACGGTGAAGAGGAGGGCTCTGCGGCCAAAGCATCCCTCTTATCGCACAGTCAATACTCAGGCGGGCCCTGTGAACGGCACAATGAGAGACCAGTTGAATCAGTTGCAGAGGCAGCGTCAGTAATTGAGGCATCTCAATTATTACCGGTTGGGTGGAAGATTGTGCAGGCTACACTTGAGGACTTCATGACACAACAGGATGAGTGGAAAATGGTGCAGGGGAAAGCCAATATGGTCATGACTGTTCTACAAGATGATGAATCTAATGAGGACTGCCTGAAACAGGTTGTACGTCATTGCGGTATGGCGATGAAACAGAGCGGCGTGTGCTATATCGTGTGCAATTTTATTCACTTCTCGAAGCTTTTTTCAGTTGTATGTGCGGAGGGCATGGAAATGATGAAGCATCTCATGCTTTACATACAAGATTCGTCAACAATCAAGAGAAAGACATTATCACAGCACCCTCAAGAGTCAGGCTTCATCGCAGCAGTATTCTGGAGATCACCAGATCGCAGGCAAAAGCATCATTACTCATATGCAAAAGGTTACAGAAGCTCAACCCTTCCGTCGTGGGTGAACTGTGTCACAAACGTACAACAATCGCGAAATCCTCTCTGCTGTGAAGAAGGCAAAATCCTTAAACTTAGAGACATTGAAAAGGATCTCAGTGTATCTATTCTCGAGCAATGGTGCAAACCTGCAGGTATCTGTTATAATCCTAGAGCAGGCTCTATGTCCATGGGTTTGGCATGTTTGGACTTAGGTATCCAATACGTCGCGTTAGAACATGACTCGGAAATTTTCAGAGCGGCAAAAAGGAGGTTAGTCGCATCTGTTCAAGACCAAGCCTTCAAGCGAAGGAAACTGGAGCGATGTACTCGGAGAGGAATGAAGGAAACCGACAACGAAAAGGAGAAAGAAGGAATGTCCTGTGGAATTGGGGAGAGGCATTGTCGCTTTCCGGGATTGCAAACTTCGTTTTCGTGCACAGCATGCGGCGTAGGAATGCATGACCTATGTGACTGGGCCAAAATCGTGAGAAACATAAGCGTCGAGTTACGAGAAATGGTTGCAGTTTGCTCGGAGAAGTGCTTTGCATTGGAGAAATGAGTCCATTTCTTCGAAATGGCCGTCTCTTTGGTCCTACATCTACCCTACATTACATCAGCAAGCTGCAGTTGACAGCGGCGGTGTCATGTTTGTTGATTCGAACAAACGACGCGTGAGAGGGTTTGTTGCTATTCTTCGTAGCCTTCAAGATTTTCTGGAAGCCGTGGACACTTTACGCGAGATGTCGTGGACAAGCTCTCTCCTAAGTCCAAAAGATGGAATCCTTCATATCGTCTTGCAACCCATTCTTCGATCTGACATAATATTGATAAAAGATACCGCGCGCGGATCGCAAGCCCTTATAAAATGACAAGGGCAAAGGCGCCTTCTTCGTCTTTTCTAAAACTACCTGAGGCAGACACCGGACAATGTTGCCTTCAGTCATTCTCCTCGCAACTGAACAAGAACACAAACCACAGTTTCGCAGTTCGACATGGCGAAATCGCGCGTAACGAGACTACGAGAGTAGCGCTAAACTCAATAGCAGAAAATGAATAATTTGGGAGTGCAGCTACAGTGAAATGTGATATTTTTAGCATATTTGAGTCAGAGTGCTCTACCCTCATCCCAAGAGCACACTCCCCCGTGTTCACACATCATCGGCGCCCTGGATACCATTGCCTCCGCCGTGCCCCGCTCGACTACGGGCAGGATTCCGCTGCCCTCGGCCTCCCGTTCGCCCTGTTCGGACACGGCGATCGCGTCATTCTCCAGCCGTACGCCTCACTGCCGCTCGTGGCAGAGCTCATTCCGAATCAATCTAGGAGGGCCTGCCGTATAGGCACCTCGCATAACGTGGGCTTGCAACTCTCGTCGACCGCCGCCTCGGCCGCGAAGAAGGCCGCCGCCGCGAAGACGGAGTCTCCGCTCGTGCAGACTGCCCACGCATTTTTGCAAAAGTCTAGCTCCACGCCGATGCGGCCTTCGGGGAAGCCCACGCCCAAGTAGCAGACGCCGATTCGCGGCTCGAAGAGCTCTTCTGTCCCAGTGTCGTCGACGCTGTCGCCGGGGAATGGAGACACTTGTCGTTTGTCTACGCCCGGGAAACCGTCCCCGGTTCCAAGCGCCCAGACAGCCTCCGCGGAACGGCGGAGTGCCTATTGTGGACGCACTGGTCAATTTGACGACGGGCAAGGTGTCGGTGTCGGGGAGTATCGAGCCGCTGTGTCGCATTACGTGCGTCGAGCGGCGATTCATGCGCGACTTGACTTTTTTGGCGGGCACGTCGTCGGCGTCTGTCTCGTCGTCGGGGGCGTATGTCGGGCTTGATGACTACATTCGTAGACAGTTGCGTGAGTACCTGAATTTGCTTTTTGCGATCGGTGGCGTCGGTTGAGGGGGTGCTCGGGAGACCATTAGGCGGCGAAACTTGGAGCTCTGAAATGGTCGACGAGATGAATGTCTCACAGTTTGAGCTGTACAATAAGCAGTTTGTCAAGACGTGGATGAAGGCACAGAGGCCGGGAGCCCGACGGCTTCGAGCGGCACGGGCGAGCCGAGGACGCGCCGTTGCGACTGCAGGCTGGAAAGGGAGGCCAATTTTGGAGGGAGCGGGGGTGGGCGCGGTGTGGACGGTCGGGTCGCCAGCGGCTGTAGCGCTTGCACGGCGGTATAGATACGGCAGCGGCGGCCGACGCGCCGGCGGCCGATGGCAAGCGCGCGGGCGACGCCAAACGGACGGGCGTCGGTGAGGTGGGCGGGCTACCCTGGCGGGAGCTGCAGCAGGCGTGGTCGAAGCGATGCGGGCGGGCGCAGTGACAAGCCCCCAGGGAGTCTCCGGAAATTAATTTTTGTGTCATAGTCATATTTTTCTTTTTGTACACTCGCTCTGCAGTCGGTCTGTGTCCAGCGCGCGGCACACCAACGCGCGGCGCAACGCAGCGGGATGTTTTTTTTATGTAATAAGGATATTTATATCCATGGATCAGTATTGTGACTCGGGCATACGTGCCACGCCGCGTGAGCGTGTGGCAAGTGAACAGCCTGCGCTCGCCCAAAAACGGATCGCTCGCCATCCTCTCTGGCACTTCCTCCAGTCGTTCTTCTCTTCCTTCTCCCGCCCTCACCCCTAGGGCGGATTGGGGTGGTGATATTTACGCTTCCTATCCGCATCATTACTGCACTCGCCCACATCTTATCCATTTTCAAGTCCTACAGTGGTCCCCGCCGCAATGGAAGCTCAGAGTTGTCCCGCAAGACGCCGTCGCTGCCTCGACTTTCTTCCTCTCTCCTCTCCCCCGAACCCCTCGATACAAAAATGGCTGATGAAACTGAGAGCAAGCCGGAGACACCCTATCGAACACCTGCTCAAAGAAGGCGGCGTGTTCGGAACGCCGCGTTGAAGAAGGCCTCGGAAATCGTTAAAAACGAGAGGAGACCAGTGGGACCCAAAAAGCGACGATTCTGCAAAGACAAAAAGTGCGTATTGCACGCTCTTTGCTGCTAATCTGCCCTTTACCATGGTGGAGAAGTCATTGCAGGATGCATTCGAGGCATATGGCCCTGTGGCAACTGTTATGCCATTAGATCGAGAGGGAGTTTTGAGAGACTACGCATTTGTTGAGTTTGAACGAGAACGCGATATGAAGATTGCATAGCGAGAAGCGAACCGGATGACGTCAGGAGGCCATCGCATTCTGGTAGATGTGGAAAGGGGTCGAACTGTTAACGGTTGGCTGCCAAACAGGCTAGACGATCCGAACAATGTGTGAACGAGCAAGGACGGAGTGAGAGGAGGGAGGCAAGGCCGAGACTAAAACATTAAGCGACAGGCTCTGAGAAGATGCGATGTCTTCTTCCTATACAAATATTTTATGCCCCATCAAGGCGAATTTACATCTACTTGCGTGAGCCTTTCCAACTAGTCACACACTTCATCAACATGCTGTACGTAATAATTGGCTGAAGTGCTCTTCCGTTCAACTGTACATGTGTGAACACTAATATTCTTCCCGTCAGCATTGCGATATATTTATTTAAACATGTCTTCATCGGTTCGGTCGTCACCAATAGAACAAACCCAGTCCGGCGTCTCACCCTTGACATCGAGGCGTCTCAAAACTTCAGCCACTGCTGCTCCTTTGTGCACCCCTCGCGGTCGAACGTAAAGGAGTTTTTGCCCCATCAAGACCTCCATCGGACTGCCGTGTAGCACCTCCTCGAGCGCTTGCCGAGCATCATGTGGTCGACTGACTGCTAGATTGCATATAGCTGGCATCTCTGAAATGAGAGCTATATGCAATCTCTTTCTGCGACATTGCCTCCGCACTTTATATGTCAAGATTGTCGAATCTGTAGTTCATCGACATAAAGGTAGAGGAGATTGATCTACATCATGACTCCAAGGAATTATTCACTCTTTGAAACCGTGAATTTCACAGTTTCACAAAAATTACACACTTTGCTGCAGTGCGCAAAGAATAAATATACTTTCCCGAATTGGCGACCTGTGTCTAAAAGCTATAAATAGGCTTAAATTCGGCTTAGGCAATATTCAAACGCAGTTCTTTTTAAGAAGGAAAAATCTTTTTAATAACCAATCACTGTTGTAGGCCGAAGGGCAGAGCTGCTTATCAACCGCTCTTCAAGAAAGTGCAACGCCCCACAGAACTGACATTGGACATCCATGGACCCAAAGTCCATATATTCTTCTGTGCTGTCGTCGAAGAGCCTACGGGAAATTCTTCGGGATCGGCGAGTATTAGCTTAGCGGGTTTGTCTCTCAGCAGAGTATATTGTAGCATAAACACCCCCAAACGACTGAGGGTGTATGCACAGTCCGAGGTAGACCCCGTTCGAACAGGAAGACGGATGAAGCGCCAGCTAATAAGGCAGGGAAGCGGGCCCTGGTAGCGGTGTGGTAGAGCGGGACGGTCGGGGACGAGCGTACGCGCGGGCCGATCTACGCCTCGACGCCCCGTAGCAGCGCTAGGTAACATACCAGCGCTGACGGGCGGAGGCGGATCTAGGCTCCCTCGGGCACGCGTGTGTCCCGTACCCGCTCCCCTCCTCCCAACGCGCGCGAAGGCGAAGGCGCGTCGTTAGAATAAGCTGGGTGGACTGACCTTGGCAGTTGGTTGAGAACCAGTCCCTCGTTGTCCCCCTACCCGCCGTCAGTCCGCTGTGTATTTAATGTACAAAGTAATCTATCATAACACTACAGTAGTGCAGGTCGGCCTGCACTGTAATACTGTCAGTCATCGGAGCTGACAGTACACGTGTGGGCGCGTGCTTCCTTCGCGTGCGCACACGTGTACATGTGTGCACGTGTGCAGGCATGTGCCCTGTACCCGAGGGGTACACGTGGCCATGTGCGGTAGTACTGTGGAGCTCGACCCTCTACGGTAGGTGATCTAGTTCTTGATCTAATCTAATTTAAAGCCCCAGGGGGGGCTATATGACGTATTCAAGATGCCGGGTTTGATTCATGTGAGTACGGTTGTCTTCTTGCCTGGAAATCCTCGCAGGTGTGTCTTCCATATCTCTAGCCTCATGCATATTTGCTCGATTAGAGTCCTGAAGGGCACTCCTTGTAGGTGTGTCCTCCATACTTCTAGCCTCACGCATGCTTGCTCTATTAGAGTCCTGACGGGCACTCGTTGTAGGCGTATCCTCCATTCTTCTAGCCTCACGCATACGGACACGGCTAAAATTCTGTCGGAAACGTCTAACTGGAGTGTGTTCAGTGTGTTCATTGGCTCTTGCATCACGGGTGGACACGCGGTCTATACTTTGTCGATTCACACGCTCCAGCTCAGTCTCCACATTCCTTCATCTCCGAGTAGCATTACGATCTCCTAAAAGTCGCACTGCACGCTGTTGAGCAGTTTCTGAGGCACGGTTTTTTGCCATTCGTTCTCTGTTATAACATCTGTGGTCCTCGACTTCCTCCTCACTTAGTTGTTGATGACGCCGTGCGGCACATGAACGCTCCTGTGCACGCCTGGCGTTACTAACTGAAGATGAAGGAACTCTAGAAGGCATGAAGTAGACTACAACACAACTCAAACGCGGAAAAACAAAAAATAAATAGATTCGTGATCGTACTATACGCCCGGTGAAGTATAAATACTCAGAGTACGACCACTTTTTATTCCTACTCCCAGGGAGCCCGGTATTAGAAAGAACCTCTTACAAGGCAAGGCTCTTTCCGCCAGGGTCGCTAAGTACGCGGGCTCCCTTTTCCCTCAATGTGGTGGTTTGGTTTCCTGAAGCCTCTAACGGCACCTACACTGGGTTTCATTGCAGCCTCTATAGGTTGACGGAGGCTACGTTTGATCTTCGTTGTCAACGTTACAATAAAGTCAGTCCGACGTCCGCAAATTGCTCTGTGGAGGCCGTCGTTTGGAGCCCGATACTGCAGCACCAAAAAATGGGGCGCTATCGGAATAGGCTTCATGCACGGCGGCAGACTACCACACTGTACTAAAAGTACAGTACAATAAACACCTACAGACTATCAGGATGCCGCCAAGCAATGCATTAAACGTTTTGCAGGGAATGCCGTATTCGACCCACTACTACGCCAGCATAGAGGCACGATCGCTTCCTCGCTCAGAACTCTGTTCACCACGCTACCAGGGAGCTGCCTGTAGAATAATCACCCCCAACGACGAGGGGGGTGAGTACTGAGAGTTCGGAAAGACCCCGATCGTCGGGGAAGATAGAAGCACAGCCCACTCACGGTGTCGAGCACGGGCTCGAGGAAGCGGTGGTAGAGCGGGATCGGGGAGGACGTGCGCACGCGCGAGCGGTTCGACGCCTCAACGCCCCGGAGCGGAACTGGGTGACGGTCCAGTACCGACGGGCGGAGGCGGAGCCGGCTCGTGGGCGTGCTCTGCGCGTCCTCAACCCGCGCGCGGTGCTACTCCTCGGTAACTAAAGGAAGTACCTGAGAGTAAGCGGGCGGACCAAGGTGGATGATCTTTGACAAGTTCGTGCTTGTCCCCCCTCCACCGCCAGCAGTCCGCTCATATTTAATGTACACAATAATCTATCATAACACTACAGTACCGATTTACTGTAGTGGGCTACTGCAGTGCAGGTCGGCCTGCACTGTAATACTGTCAGCCGTTGGGGCTGGCACTACCCATGTGCGCGCGCCCCCGTACACATGGGGTACATGTGTGCGCGCGGGCTGAGGTATTGTGGAGCTCGGGCTCTACAGTTACAAATGTAATCTAAATCTAATTCCGGGAAGGGCATCTGCTACACCGTCACGCGGTGAAACATTTTCTGAAAAATGTTAAAATCGGAAGCCGGTACTGTGTTGTGGAAGTGCAGCTATATAGAGTTAAATAGGTTGGTAGCATTGGGAAAATTGATCGTGCGCCGCGACTGCCGAAACATTGACCGTTTTTAATGTTGCATTGTGAACGACTAAAAATTGACATAAAAATTGACCGTTTTCTATTGGTGCGCTGGGAACAATTCGATATTTACTTCAAAAATCTATGCGGCCATGGCCGTGGGCGCCATGTGTCCGCGTGGCGGCCTGGCCGCAGGCCAGGCCGCACCTCGCTCGTGCCCGTTCATGGCTGCAGCCGCCACGTGTCGGCGTGGCCCGGCCGTAGCGGCCGAAATTTGTTGATCCTAAACTTGCCCGTTCATTTTCCGAAAAGTGGCGAAATTTGCGAAAGTGCACATACACACACACATTAGTATTAGTAGTTGTGGACAAGTGGGCTCCGTGCGCGCTTTGCCCGCCAAGCGAAGTCCGCGTGGAGGAGCAATAATTCGGAAGGGTGGCAAGGGGAAGACGTAAAGAGAATGGTGTTTACTTTTTTTGATGACTACTGAAGGACCTCGGGGTATACTATGTTTCGCATTGTTGCATCGGACTCTCGAGTGAGAACAGTGACGTTGCTTAGGTGAGTAGTCCTCGATAATGCGACGTAGAGTGGACCGTGCGAGAAGCAATGATCTCCTAGGTCGAGACCGATGCGGCCACCAAAGGACTGGACTTGCGCTTTGTTTGTTGTAAGGGCGAAGCACGTGCGAATCGGGAACTGCGTTTGAGTAAAACCAGGGATGGGAAAGTTGTCGTCGCCTGGTCCGCAGGGCATTCGTGGAAGGCAGAGTCTGTTGCCTTCATGTGACCCCGAGGTAACGCGAAGAAAGAGTAGGTTGTTGGTCATTTTCTAGATGACATATCGTGCGCCGTTGACGTGACCGGAAGTGGGATCTAGATTGCGCAGAAGCATGACGATGAAACCTTTCTTGAGTTTGAGCTTGTGGTCTGGTAGAGCAGACCCGGCCGTCAAAGTGTTGACCATTTCCGTAGGATTGATCAGCGCGTTGGTGTCTTCACTCTCGACCTTTTTGCGATTAAATATGTTCGATACGGTCCCCGCATCATGTTGCCGATGACTTCGTTGACCTGCTCTAGCGGTCTGTTCTTTGTGGTGAGTATAACGCGCTTGGTGAGCCATGTAGGGTCGGCGTGAATGTCTCGACTGCCGCGGAAGACCTTGAGGCATAAATTGCGGATGATTTGCTCGAATGCTACGGACTGTGGAATTGAGATCCATTCCGGGCGCTGTTAGCATTGAATTCTGCCTTCCCCGGTGCTGAGGAGGAACTCTGGGAAGTTGAGAGCCTCCACATCTGCTGCAGGGTCCGCTCGGAGATCAGCGAGGCGCATGTTCTCGGTAAGGCACAGAAATCGGCACTCTCGATACAGTGGGGAAGATTTGACGCACGCGCTCACGATTTGACCTCTGGACCCGCCCGGAACGACGGGAAGGATTTGTCTAAAGTTTCCAGCGAGCAAGAGGAACTTTCCTCCGAAGGGCCTGTCGGTTTGCATCAAGTCGCGAAGGGAGCGATCGACAGTCTCAATGCAGTTTCGATGGCACATGAAGATCTCGTTTCATATGACAAGATCGACTTGTTGCAATGTACGACCGGTGTCGGAGTTTGTGGAGAAGTTCCAAGTGCTTTCGGTAGATACAGGAATGCAAATCTTGAACACGGAATGAGCGGTGCGTCCACCGTCGAGCAACACTGCAGCAACAGCAGATGGAGCGACGGCGATGACTTGCTTGCGTCGCGAACGAAGGAAGTCTTGCATGGCGCTGAGCACGAATGTTTTGCCTGTTCCGCCAGTAGCATCGAGGATCGAGGAAGAAGAGACGACTAATTTGTGTTGGCATAGAAGATCCCGCAACGGCGCTCGAGGATCCTTGAAGCAATGCCGAGACGGATAAGCCTGGAAGCATGGAGCTAACTATTTCGTCAAAGACATGGCGTTGATTTGTGTTTAACAGCGGCAACGATGTCTGTAGTCGCTCTTCGCACTTCTGCGCTTGTGCTTCGGGTGTCTGGATCTTGTTTGGCTGTTCCAAAGCGGGCAGGCTGTCATTGGGGAGTGGGAGTTCGAAGTGTGCGAGCGTCCAGTCGGAACGCACAGTCTTCAGGGCCTCCTGTACCTCTTCAAGCACGTAAGATGTGGCGTGGTGATCATCGCGAAGCTGCTGTCTTCGAATGGGTTGTCTACGTGCACGATTGCGAATATCAGCGAGAAACATGTGCAGATGGTCGTTTCACAGCCAGAGAGGATCCGAAGGTTGGCAATGTGCCAGAATCGTAGCGAACAGATGAGAAAGGGGAACGAAGCCTGACCGGAATGAATCTCGGATGACGTGCTTCCACTCGGCATCGTCGGCCAGCAAACCAAGTCGTAAGCAAGCTTGTCGGAGGCTGGTGCACTGCTCGCCGTCGATGTTTTGCTAGTTCTCGAAAGATGTTGCCCCTGGCACTTGTGTGAGGAGGAGGCGAAGAAAGTAGCGCTCACCCTCCCTCGGACTGACACTATAGATTCGACGGACTACGTTGGCGCCTGCACCACTGAAATCGTAGGCTTCCTCTTCGCTGCTGGCGATGCGTCTTCGCAGAGATGCTCTTGGACTCCATGACTTGCGGCTTGTCTTCCACGTAAAGTACTTTGGAAACTTGTGGTACCGAATATGCCTCGCGCTTGGGTACTGTTCGTTGGCTTTAAACCACTCGGTCAGCTTCGTACCTGATGCCGGTTGAAGCGCCGCCTCCTGCTCTCGTCCTTCCTCAAAGTACACCGTATGGTGGTTGGGCAGATGAACTGCAAGTCTGACCACTGGAGGATTGCGATCAACAATGTCAAAGGAGAATAACCCCCATGCGGCCTCCGATGCAGACACGTATCTGACATCTTGAAAGTTGGAGATCTCGTCGTAGCACTCGTTTTCGGCAGTGATTTCCATTGTCACTCGGTCTTGTCCCTTACACACACACTTCAAGAGGTATTTGATTCCGCCAACGCGTGACACGCAGAGTTCCACATTCAAATGGCATGCGAACGATCGTAGGAGCGGAGGACTGCGGGGAACGACCCAGGAGTTGTCGACTACGACGGATATCTGTCGTCGGCCAATGCCGGAGGGCCTCTCGATGGAGACCCTACCTGCGGAGGGGGACCTTCTGCGATACGTGATGTAGTACTCACTCTCGGACTGGCTGATTTCGTTTTTGAATGATTTTGGAAACCTTTTCTTGCAGTACTGCTCGCCCATACACACGGCTGTTGGATTGTGTTCTCCACATGGGTTGTGAATCATATGCTTGAGCACGACCTCTTGGAGTTCTGGATCTTCGGAAGACGAGATCTGGGCAGAGGTAATGCGGTCGACGTTTTCGGGATTACGCAGATCATTCTTGGAGACCCCATCTAGGAAAACTACAACGTGAGCGTGAGGGAGACCGCGTTTCTGAAATTCTATGACTCGTACATGGGAAACGACGGTTCCGAACATTTCCTCGTTGATGACCAAGGACATGAGATCCTTCATTTAGAGACGAAACACACGTGCGCACAGATCTGGTCTGTCATGAGGCGTTTGATTGGGCAGCAGGGCTCTTGTGATCTCCGTCCAGATAGGATTGCATATCATGGTGAGGAAGATGTCCGGGTGGCCAATTTGGCTGGATATAGCAATGATGTCGTGCATCTGCTGCCTCATGTAGAGGTCACATCCAATGTGCGTGGAAGGGAGAGTGAACAGTCGTCCGACACGCACCGCGTCGGCTTCATCTTCAGCACGACCGGAGTCTCCTTGTCTGTCGCGCAGTGAGGAGTAGTCCGCAGCTCGAAGCTGTGTCTGGTTGTGTCGGAGATACGAAAGCCTTTCTGCTTCCACTTTGCAGAACTGGTCAACCAAATATTGCTGAAAGAGTCGTGCTGCGTGAAAGATTGTGCTTACCTCGCCTGCCATTTCGAACAAATGCTATCCGTAGAACATCATCGGAGTTATCTTGTTACGTCTGCCGTCGTCCTCAATGGAGAATCGAAGCTCTGAATACCATCCATCTCTACCGTTCGGAAACAAAAGCACGTAACTCAATGGATCGTATGCACGATGACTGACTGAAATCGGATCCAGCACTTCGTTCCCGTTATTATTCAGAATCCCACGCCTGCACACGACTATATCTCTTCGCCCAATCTCTCCGTCTTCATTTCCAGGGATCAATGCAGCCACTTTAGAAGCTTCGGGACCATTGTACCGGCACACGTGCCCATGACTTGGCCTGCGGTCGGCATGGATCACCATCTGGTACGCGGCTGGAGTGTTGTTATGAGTAGATTGTGCCCATTCACGCATACACAGAAATGTCTGCACGTAGGGTTTGCATTCTTGCAGCATGTGTGTCAGTTGCGTCATGAGTTCCTCTTCCAGTCGTGTAGAGTTTCCAAGTCTTGTGCGCGTCCGGGTAGCGTAGTCAGTGTCGTGAATGTAAACGGAAGCATAGGCAGGCGCCCGCCCGTCGTATGGCACCATGGGACCCATGTAATGTTACATCTCGCCCTGCATCGTCATTGTGGGGTTAAAGTTAGAAGGACCGGGCCCTCTGTTCATCCATTTGGCAACTACGGACGCCATAGACAGTGCTGCATTGTGTGCTCGAATGTTCTTATGGAAGCGGCGGGACCTTGGAGTATCGTCGATGAGAGAGCCCAGAAGTGCTGTCGGGTCAGGGAGAAGGGGCAGAGACAGCTTGCCCTTCTCACAGCATGTGGAAAGCATGGCCCTTGCAGCCGAGCTGCTCACCATGCGTTCTTGGACGAAATGCAGAGCTTTGCACTGCGAACAATCAACACGCATCATACCGATATCTCGGTACGACGGGAGGAGTCGGGTAGTGGAGGAAAGAGCTGTCGAGAAGCACTTCGAGCCTGGCGGTCAGATCTTTGCGGCGCATTCCGAGTGGGTGTGTCTTGTGCATCCCTTGATCGTTGGTTGGAGAGACGGTTAAGGTCTCGCTGCGCCTCACGCATAGGAGTACATTCCTCTGCTCTAACGCCTCGAGTGGCAATGTGATCCGTTTCGCGCCGTGCATCTCGGAGGAGGGGTTGCTGCGTCAGCTCTTGTCTGTTGCATTGAGACACGAGAGGCCTCCAAACGAGTTATGCGACCTGGAGTGTTCTCAGCTTGTCTCCTGCGTTGCAAAGATGCTCGATTGGAGGCATGGGCACATTCTGTTGCTGCTTGGCACTCTGCAGACTCTCTGGGACTCTCTGTCCGTGCTTGACGGGCTCTGCGCGCCCTGGCTCTTTCCCTGTTTTGACAGAGACGCTCTTCGCGCTGCTCAGGAGTCTCTGCTGCTCTTCGTGCTGCAGTACGTTCCTGGTTGGTCTGTCGACGCGCTTCCGTCTGAGATTCGGTTTGTTGCTCCCTCTGCGTTCTGGCACGGGCCCAACCCGCCTCACGACGTGCTTGAGCGTCAGATTCAGACTCTTACGCTCTTCTTGCTCTTGTACGCGCGTTTTTTTGCTGCCTTCTTGCTTCTGCCACATCTTTATTCGCTGGTCCCGCCATTTCCGTTCTGCTCGGTGCGCTATTATTATCCTGGTAAGTGCAGCTAGAGTTGACGCCAGTGCGACGGGTCCGTTTTAGATCACTATGAGTCGTAGTAAGCAGTCATCAAAAGTCTAAACGCAACGAAAGCCAGCTAGGTCGTCCGCGAGAGCACTTCGCAAAAGAGTACCAATAGGGCATTTATTGCCTTGTACTATCCCGTGATTCAAACGAACCAAAAAACAAAACAGAAATAGAATAATGGTCCTACTATACACAGGGTACAGTAGTAATACACAGAGTACGACCACCTTGTATATTTCAGCTCTCAGGAAGCCCGGTATTTTATTAGAAAGAACCTCTTGCAAAGCTCTTCCCGCCGGGGTCGCTAAGTACGCCCGCTCCGTTTCCCCTCAGTGCGGTTGCTAGGTTTCCCAAACCCTAACGGCACCTACACTGTGTCTTTTTGCAACCTCTATTGTTTGACGGAGGCTGCGTTTGATCTTAGTTGACGACGTTGCCATAACAACGCCAGTCCGACGTCCACAAATTGCTTTGTGGAGGCCGTTGTTCCGAGCCCGATATTGCAGAACCAAGAAATGGTGCGCTACTGGATTAGGCTTCCTGTACAGCGGAAGACTACCACGCGATACTAAAAGCAAATCGCAATAGACACCTACGGACTATCCGGATGCTGTCAAGCAATCCGGTAAACGTTTCGCAGGGATTGCCGTATTCGACCTACTACTACGCTGGAATAGAATCACGATCGCTGCCTTGACCAGACTCTGGTCACCGCGCAACCAGGGAGCCGTCACGTGGTGAAAGTTGCTGAAACCGAAAGCCGGTACTGTCCTGCCCAATTGGGGCTATATTAAAGCGCTCTCGTCTGGCCGCCACTTGTCGCCACACTTGTCGCCACTTGTCACCCGGTACTGTAGTGGTGCCGCGCCCCGCAGTCCGCATAGTAACTACAAATTTTAATGTTACGCTTGTCGCCACTTGTCACCCGGGCCAACATGGCCTTCGGCCAGGCAGCGCCCCGCCCGTGGCCGCCACTTGTCACGATAGCGCCGACGTGCGCCAATAGGTACACGGAAGGATCACACACACACACATACACAAACAGACACACAGACACGGAAATTAGTATTAGTGCGGGACAAGTGGGCTCCGTGCGCGCTTCGAGCGCCGAGCCAAGTCCCTTCCTCCTCCGCTCCTCGTTCCGCACACCACGCTGTTCCCCGCCCCGCCGCTCCCCCGCCCTCTGCAGTAACTATCCCGTCCTCTCTTCGGTCTTCGTCGCCCCTTGCCCCCTCGTCCTGCTACGCGTTCCTCGACCCTGCGAGCCGCGCCCGATCCGCGCGGCCGCCCGCCGGTACCCCCTTCCCCCACGGGCGCGGTCTGGCCCCTGCAGCCTGCAAACATAGTCCGCGCCGCCGCCCTCCACGTCGCCGCTCGCTTCCGCCTAGCACTGCTACCCGGCGGGGGTTCCCTGCCCCCACCCGCCCGCGCGCGCCCTGTTGCACCGCCGGCTGCGACAGCTTCCCGACTCGCAGCGACCACCTTCTGTAGCATCGACCTCCGGTCGCGGTGGGTGTTTAGCTACGTTTGCGTAAGACCTGTGTTGACGCGAGGAAGAAAAACGCACAAACACCAGAACGAACGCGGGCGGTGGTAGCGTGGTAGAGCGGTGGGGAGCGGACGCGGACGCGTACGCGTTAGAGCGGATCGACGCGCTCGACGCCCCGGGGCGACACTAGTTAGCGTTCTAGCGCCGACGGGCGGAGGCGGATCCGGCTCGCTCGCGCACTTGTCGCGACCGCTACCCGCGTTAGCTCTTGTTTAACGCGCTCGCGTTAAGAGAACTCGTTTAGAATAAGCGGACTGGGTTAGACCTGCGGCGGAGGATCTGGCAACAAGCCCGTGCTTGTCCTTCCCCTCCCTCCGCCGCCGGTCGCCCTGTCGTTTAATATACAAGTAAAAATTCATCATAACATACTACAGTATCTATCTAGTGGCTTACACGGTAAGCTCGTGCGCCTTACTCCGGATCGCCCGCTGTACACGTACACAGCGAGCAGAAAGCGTGTACTTACAGCCGCTCGCGCACGGGCTGTAAAACATGTCATGCGTGTACAGTAGCCGCCCCCAGCAGTAAATAGTCACCATCGCTATTATGCTACAACATCCGCGTTCCTCGCCCATGCGCATCGCGCGCGGCCCGCGCCGCCGCCCTCCGCGCCGCCGCTCCCACTACTATATTGACCGCCTTGTCCCCAGCGCCCTCGTCCGCCACGTCCCCGCGCCGCAGCCACACCCCACCCACCAGCCCTTACAACGTCTCCGCCACGCTCACGTCCGTCCGCCCCGCCACCGACGCTTACCACGCGCGTCACCCGCCACATCTCGCCGCGTACAGCGCTCTTCGCCGCGTCCTGCCCGCTCATGTTGCGCAGCAGCCATACGCAGCTCGCCACCACGCGCGCGTCGCCCGCTTGTCGCTCCAGCAGCATCTCCGCCGACGCGTGGAACCGCTTTGCGAGGAGCTGCATGCACACCGATCTCGGGCTCACGCCCGCCCCGCCTGCCGCACTCGCCCACCACGGCCTCAACACCCGCCTCCGCTGCAAGCCGGCACGCCACGCCCGCCACCGTCTCTGCGCGACCCGGTTGACGCCCGATCGCCGTCTCGCCTTCCCCGCCCCCCGGCACGCGCGCCGGGTTTAAGCCCCTTGTAGTACTCCACGCCGTCCAGCTCCGGCCTGGTCCGCTCCCGCGCCCTCCACTCCTCCCACGCACGCGCGCGTGTGGTGCTCCACGGCGTCCGGCCCCGGCGCCCCCCACCTATTCGCCACGAACGCCTCGCACCCACCCTCCCACACCGTCCCCATCGCCGCCCCGGCCCACACCTCCTCCCCGTCGTCGCCGCACACCCAAAACCGCTCTCGTCCCCCATCATCTTGCAGCCCACCGTCCTTATCGCCGCCAGTCGCCGCCCCAGCCCGCACTTCCTCGTCGCCGCGCATCCACATCCGCTCCCTAAAGTCGAACCACTACGCGCTGCGCAACCCCGCCTTGAAGAAATTCGGCCCCCCACCCACAGCTGCCCACGCATCACCGCCTCGCCCACGTCGCCGCGAGCCTCCGGCAATTCGGGAAGCCCCGTGTCTCACGCGTCCGCCCCCTGTCATACGCCTCCATCTTCTACACCGCAGTCACGTGCTCGCAGTGCCCGCCCCAGTTCCGCCCACTATGTAGATCCGCGTGGCGCGGTTTAAACGGATCCGGGCTAAAATTTGTATTGTACTGTAGCGCTGCCCTCCGCAGCCCGCACAGTAATTTAAATTTTAAATTTTACACTTGTCGCCATTTGTCAACCGGTACTGTAGTGGGGCCCCGCCCCGCAGTCTGCACAGTAATTTTAATTTAAACTTTTACATTTGTCGCCACTTGTCACCGCCACGCGTTTCCGTGACGGCCTGGCCGCAGGCCAGGCCCTGCCCGTGGCCGCCACTTGTCACGGTAGCGCCAATGGCAACGCCGGAACGCACACACACATACACAAACAGACAGACAGACACAGAAATTAGTATTAGTGCAAGATTGCACGCACGTTCCCTCCCCAAAAGTTTTCGTGCCACAAAAAGCGGAATATGTCAGCGAAAAGGGCACATTGGCAGCCAAGGTTGGCGCCCAATTTGCCGCCTATTCAAGGTTAAACCATGCTTCACAGTATATTGTACGAACGTTTTACCGGGCACGGTGCCACCTCAAAGTTCCAATGAATCGGATGCCTGCTGCCTCACGACTCTCTGCGATAAGTGACCACCGCCCGCTGGAGCAGCCATTTGTCAGCGCCTCCAGCATGAAAATTTCAAAGCGCAGTATCAAGCGTCGATTTGTGCAGGAACGCGCAAGATTTAATGCAGCTGTCGACGCGTTGAATGAGCGGGCCACGCTCCGTGGATCTGCAAAACTGGCCCACATGCGACTGACAACATTTCGTCGCATGCTCCACAAACACTTGAATCAAAACGCAGATATGAAACATCAACGATTGTCCCTCACATCCGAGGAAGAGCAGTGCTTAATTGATCTTATAAGCAAATATGCCTTTCGAAGCTATCTAATTGGGCACAAGGATATCAAGGATGCTGTTGAGCTCTTTGTAAAGGAGATGGATGATGAAAGGCGGAAAACGCTTGCCTTTAAAAATGGTCGCCCGGGTGATAAATTTGTGCGAGGGTTCAAGGAACGTCACAAGCATTCTAACCCATTTGTTCGATCTCTGAGGCAGGAGGGGAACAGATATGCCGTAATCAACGGCAACACATTAACGACTCATTTCGCAGTTGCAGAGGACTTAATCAAACGGCATAATATATACTCAGCACGATTGGCAAATTTGGATGAGGCTGGTGCCACTGCAGAGGAGGCGCTAGCTTTAGGCAGTGCTAAGACGTTTTGTCTCCGCAGTCATATCAATCAGGTCCGCATTCCTGCATTCAAAAACGTTTCCTGAGTCACCAATATGCCAGTAACTTTTGCCTCCAGAGA
Source organism: Chondrus crispus (assembly GCF_000350225.1). Lineage (NCBI taxonomy): Eukaryota > Rhodophyta > Florideophyceae > Gigartinales > Gigartinaceae > Chondrus > Chondrus crispus. Next base: position 329,327 of record NW_005178559.1, on the reverse strand, counting down.
CATGGGCCGTCCGCTCTTCATATTCAAGGGCACAAGGCTACAGAATAGAACTGTGGAGCGTGATGGTGTCTGTTTTCGTGTAAGCTTGGCAGACTGTATGCTACGGAAATCTATTCTCACAACTCCGAAGGAATTGGCTGGGGTTGGCAACGTGTATGTCTTTCGCCAGTTTTTGCGAAGAAGCTGATTCAACACGGCTTCCGTTGACCAATACATTCGCTTCTGAAGCGGGTCTATTGGTCAACGGAAGCCAAGACTGAATCAGTCTTGAAAACGCAGTTTCAGAATGCACTGAGTCATTTCACGTCCGCAAAGAAAAGGTGGGAACTTTCTGGTCAAAATGATTCGCAACGTTTCTAGATATTTGTGCATTGGAAGAATCAGAATCCAAATTTTCCAACATCGATTGGAAAGTCCAACTTCTGGCGTTGGGCTGAAACTTTTGTCGAGGATGTACGGGATTTAACTACGAACAATACGAAGGTGCTACTTTTATAAGATGGATATGGGAGCCATATGTCGCTTCGAGCTCTAAAGATCTTGCGCAATGGAGGGGTTATAGCGTATTGCCTACTGACACATACGAGCGGCAAGACTCAGCCTTTGGATTTGATTGTTTTCTCATCGTTCAAAGATCGAATCCTGTCTGCCATGCGTGAGATTTCGATTGTGAGGCAGTCAGAACCATACGAAAATTTTGCCTTCTGTAATATTCTAAAGGAAGCATTCAATGGGTCGTTTACTCATGCCAACATTTGTGCTGGTTTTCGCAGGTCCGGCATATGGCCAGTCGATTCAACAAAATTGTCGGACTGCCCGAAGCCTGATGGGCTTGGGCGGAGAACCAGAAATGTTTACCTTATTGGAGCAAAAAGGAATTGCCCGGAGACACGAAATCGGAATTCAGCCTGTAGTATTGCACCGTGGGTTTTTGGATACGTCAATGGCTTTGACACTGCCGAGCGACGAAGCTCTGACGTTAATACAAGAAGAGTAGATGCAAAACTAGCTAAGTGGACTGCGCACCAAGGAAAGAAAGCAGAAATCGACGCTCGTCATGCGTTCCAAAAGCTGATAAGAAGGCTGTGCGAGAATCGTACTCGTTTGAGAGCGCTAGGCGTCGTACATTGCTGTACAACGAACCCTTGAAAGCTCCGTGATCCATAGTAATGCTTCGCAAAGTTGCTGCCAAGCGAGTGGCAGAGAATTGTGAAGCGGCTGCAGCTCTGGCCACGCTCCGAAGTGGGATGGCTGGAGCATTTGTCGCCTTTTCGATGACGGTATTCCAGTGTGTGCTCAACTTTCTGTGGGTTTTTGAATAAATATTTGATGGCCAGTCCATTTTGGGGTGTCCCATTTGAGGACACTTCGTTACAGAAACAGTCCTTTGGCCCCTACTTTGAGCCTTTTCAATGGCATAAAGCCTGTTCAGTTATGTGCCTGTCGCTGGCGTGACGTGAAGGTTCCAATGCCTCGTCTTTTGTGGTTGCAATGGAGGAAATCGACCCAGTTGTCGATACTTCAGTTTTAGTTTTTTCCAAAGTGTTCCATTTTTAGGAGACTCCCCCTTTACTATATGGCCACATTCGCTGTCGTACAACGAGAAACTTCAATACAGTGAAAATATGTTACAGAGAATAACTAAATGACATTTTTTCGTTGTAAAAAGACGTTTCTTGGCCATGTGGACGGACAGGCTCCAAGATGCGGTTTTAACTTAAAGAAATATGTGATTTTTGTTTGTCGCGAACATTCCTTTCGCAGCGGCTCATTCAAATCAATCTCAAGGTCTAGGACGTCCCGGACATCCTCAGCGCGTCCCATTCTCACCCTATTGCAAAATGCTTGATCAATGGCTGCCAGGCTAACCAACTCTGCACGCAGCTTTTTCGCGAGAGCAATGTAAGAAACTGGCGATAGCTCTCGCTCCGTTTCGGCCTCACTCCCATCCTCCCTCTGGCTTTCCAGTACGCCGTCCGTCTCTTGCCCAATTCCACACAGCTCGCGAAGAGCGTTGTTCACAGCCACATCGACAGCATTTAATGCTGTAATAGGCTGTAATACAATTAAAAATTGAGCTCTTCATTCATGGACGCCTCAATGTCCCCCTCATTGAACCCTTCAACAATATCAAGATTCTTCAGTTCTTGCAAGTCTTCTCTCATAACATCCCAACCCTTTACCCCCTATCCTAACAAAAATTTGTGGCGGTGTCACACTTGATTCTAAGTTTGGATGCTCTGTCGAAGTACTGATTTCCTTCAGCCAATCTTCCCCATTATTCCTTGCATTTTTAGCACGCACGCCAATAGCACATTTCTCAATATTGGTAGAACTCCCGTTCTGTGGACGAACTGCAGGCTCTATATTGCTACCATTAGTGTGAATACGATTCCTCAATTCCCTTTCCTGATTCGGTATCAATCTTCCAACACTTGGCCAAGATTTGAGGACGACAGATTTGGGCACCATGTTCCATGCCTTTGCCACTGTGAGAACCAACGATGCTTTCTGCTTGCAGAAAGCATCGTTGGTTCTCACAGTCTTATTGATTTTCAAATCCTTCCTCTTTGCTGGTGATAACGTGAGCTGGCAATCAACATATTTTAGAATACGTGTAATTAAAAGACGGCGAACGTGAAACTTAAAAGAAATTCCGACAGAGGCATCTCCATGCAACCTGTAGGTTGCAAGTGACTTGTTAAGTTTGGCGGTAGGAAAACACGAATGTAATCCCTGATAATCAATATTGTGTGCCGGGCACTTGTCTAGAACTGCGTTAATTTTCCTGACCTGGAGTTGAGCTGTGTTGTTTAAACCTCTCAGAAATACTTGCCATAAACCTCATGTGTTCCATGACCGCTTCAGTGCTAAGTGGAATATCCCAAGCTCACCCATACCACCGAACTGGCGATGAAAACTACAAAGTCTCTCAGCTTTGCCAATAATAACTAATGGGGACATTTCACCATTCGAAATGACAGTGAGCACACATGTCTACCTGTTTAATCCCCTAATCTCCTAAATCCCCTAAATCCCCTAAACCTCCTAGTCCCCCTGTTCAAATTTTGGGGCCTTGTTAATGTCACGAACTGCACGGCTTGGGAATGATCGACTTAACACAGCAACCTCATCTGAGTTTCACAAATCATGAATCTATACTGTAGCCAGTTTTTTGCGAAGTTGTTTGCGTGCATTCTCCACATTATCAGCCGGAAAATATCCGGCAGTACCACTTCTTTTACGACTAGCCAGACGGTTGCATCGCATAAACTTTTCTGCCCAGCCTCTACTGGCAGTAAATTTGGACAAACTGTGCATCTTTTCTTCTAATATTACTTTGATTTTGCCCGGTAAACTGCGTTCTAGCTTCTGTTTTATGGCTGCCTTCATTTTATTGCGCAATGTTAGACCTTTGCTCTGAATTACGTCCTCTCGAGCCAGAGATTCCCCTCGCATATAACATATCCTTGAGCAAATGTAATCATAAATAGCGCGGTCGAGCTCCGGAAATTGAGCTTCTTTGACGGAAAACTTTCTTAGTTTTCTTGTGCGAAGTGTTAAATGTCATGATAGGTCGACTTCGTTGTTTCCAACCGGATTACCCCGCGCGAAATGTCATATTTGCGTGTCACTTCCTGGTATCGCCAAGGCTTTTCTGTTTCTGGATTGATAGCAGGGATCAGAAATGCTCCATCAGGTTGAGAACCCAATAAAACAAGGGCGGTTTGTTTGTCCTTTATGTGAAATGATCGACGCATGTTGGTTTTTGTGATGATCGTGGATTTTTTCTGACTCTGAGGATCCATTTCCTTCACAATGGATGATGGGTGCGAGAACGTTTTGACCTCGCATACTGGAATTTATGTGGAACAGTAATGCGCTGCCTATTCCAGACTTTATATGGTGCTTTACTACTGCCTAGCGATACTCTGTGTTAAGCTTTTTGGTGGTGCAAGAGCGGGCCTGCGCTCCTCATTTGGAGTGAGTGACCATTAGGGACCTACGGAAACGCGTCATCCCCGGGGATGACGCTGTGAGAAGCCCAAAATTGTACAAAGAACAGCCTGATATAACAAACACAGTACGCTGATTGACTGTCCACATTTCCGTTCGTTATATCGGTGTTAAACTCTGTACAGAGGGGGACGCGCAAGACTGCCGCTTTTGTTACTTCCACACTCGGATTAGTGCCGCGAAGAGTAGCAGACACGAGTCGTGCCACGTTTCACATACGACGTCGTCACCTCCCGTCTCCTCACTGTTCCTGGCTCAACCAAGAATCCCACTCAATACGAAAACCATAATATAATTCCCGAAACGATCGTCAAAGCAAGGCGTACGCGCCTCACAATTGCACAAACAATTAAAGTGGGACATGTACTGCAGCTCGGGAATCCCAATCACGCAGTTATGTGTCAGTTCAACATTTCAGAACGAACTGTCCGAAACATTAAAGGCTCTCTTCCTTCACTACTACGTCATTTGACAAAAAGTACGACGACGTTTGGTACCAAAACGCTGCATGTGGCGCATTATCCAAAACTTGAGGCGTACTTGCTTGATTTTCTCAGGTTCGCTGGAGCCGTAAAATGCCCGTGACACAACCTGTTCTCCAAACACGGGCTTTAATGATACTGGAAAAATGTTGAAAGAAGGAAGTCAAGTCAAAGAGCACGCTGCTCTCGAAAAATTTGCAGCATCTCGGGGTTGGGTTGAAAATTTCGGAAAACCCCATGCGCTTCGCTCTGTGGCACTACATGGGTAGGTAGGACCGGTTCGGGCAAGTGTCGTCTCAGAAGGTATTGGCATCTTACGGTCCCATCTGTGTGACTACAACGCCGACTGCGTCTATAACATCGTCGAAACTGGCCTGTTCTACAAACTACTACCGCAGCGTACGTCCGTAAGTATCTGGGAGGATCAAAAGTCCTTAAGAGGAGTCAAGGCGGTGAAAGGAAAAGACAGAGTGACAGCGTTTGTTTGTACCAATGCAACGGGAACACAGAAACTGCCCATGGACATTAGTTGCACTGCAAAACAGCTTCGATGCTTCAAGGTTCGTGCTCCCGCGGTTCCGTACTTTCAGCAGAAAAACGCGTGGGTAGACACAGTAACCTTTCGAGCGTGGTTTTATAGAGTTTTTCTTCCATTTATTCGGAAAACGACGTCGAGGAAGGTGGCATTGGTAATGGATAACTGTGGGTCGCACGGTGACGACCTCACAGATGGTCTGAAGCAGGTACGCATTTTTTCGTTGCCCCCAAACTGTTCTTCCTTACATCAACCAATGGATATGGGCGTCATTACGCCTTGGAAAGCTCGATACCGTCACACATTACTCCGCGATATGATAATGACCCTAGAGACGCGTGAGGAGCGCAAAAAGATGGCTATAGATTGTAGGCTTAAGCCAGGAATGAAGGGTTTTAATGAAGGTCACGATCCACATATGTTGGATGTCTCGGAAATGGTTGCAAGAACATGAGAAGAAGTGTCTGAACGCACAATCGCCAGGCGTTGGATAAAGTCGCAGATCCTACCGGCCCATTTTCGGGCAGATATTATCAATATACATGGAAAGGTTCGTCGAAATGAAAACGAGGTTGATAAATCTATGGTAACAGTATGGTTATGTTGCTATCGCGACTGAATCTCGAGTCAGGAGAAGGTCCAACAGAAATATGGAGATCTATAGGAGATATGTACAGGAATGGGTGAAGATTGAAACTAATGAACATGTGAGAGAAGCTTCGATTAGTGATGCTTGCGATTCCATACAATATACTAAAGAGCGACTGGAAGAGGCTGCTGGTGAAGGAATGCTGGATGGGTTTGGGGAGCACGATGATTGTGAAATTATTGAGAGGCGGATCGTACCGAATGCAGTGGATTTGGCAAGGTTTTTAGACCTTTGGAGAGTCTGGGTGTGGGGTGCAATGTGAGCAATGCTTTATCGAATTTAAGGTCTGCGAAACGAGCCTTTTTGGAAGATAGAAAAGAGAGGGAGGGTCGGAAACAACAGCAAACTTTAATTACGGAGTTTTGGAATGGCAATGGTTCACTCAACTGATCACTGCCGCTCCAGATTAGTGCCGTATTTTGAGTATTCACACAGGGCACTAATGCGTAGGGTCTACAGTAGTAGGGATTTTACGCACGCCAAATGAAAAATGCCGTGGGACAAATTTCTCGTACACGTCACAACCTGTAATACGCAATGCTGAATTCTGGAAGCACCGCGTGACAAACAACGCAGAATTGTGGGTAGTTAGTGAAGCGACGGGTGTATCTCCGGAGGCTACAAAGCGCCGGAAAATGCAGCGTGAAAGAACAACGCCTCCTTTTTCACTCTCCCTCAACCACTTCCATTCACCACTCCTACCCTGCCGAACCACTCCCCTCCCACCGCAACATCATCATGGACGACTAGATTCCCGCCCGTCTTTCTCCGCCAACAACCCCCCCGCCCGCGTCGCACACACCTCTTCCAGATCTACCCCGCTCTCCGCCCCTCCCATTTCTTCCCTTCATGCTATCTAACGAGCTTACCTCGCTGATGGGGCTTTCTCGAAGAATCCAACCCACAAGCAAGAGAGAGAGCATGGCGGAAGAGAGCAGAGGCCGGCGGAGGCCCGGTATTTTGCAACTCTGCCACGACGAACAGCTTGCTTTCAACCAGGCGTGGATACTACTGTACTGGAACACGTAGACAAGAAGGCAATTCGAACCGATAGTTGGCCTCTGCCTCTATTTCACTGCCAATTCTACAAACCCCAATGTATTCACACCCCGTCCCCATCCTTCGCAGCCGTCTTCTCACTTCCCAATCATTCTTTCGATTCAAAACCGTTTCTTTCTCCCCTCTTCTGCCCTCTTCACCCCACGTTCTCCCACATTTTACAGATGCAAAGACGCTACCGCGCCTCTCTCCCCTACCGCCTGCCCGTGCGTCTCCATTTCGCGACCAAGTCTACAAACCACAATGAATTCACACCCCCATTCACCCTTCCCAATCACTCCTTCTATTCTACTGTGTTTCTTTCTCCCCTCACCTCCCCTCTTCGCCTAACTTGCTCCCGCATTTTACAGAGCCAAAGACACTCCTTCCAATGTTCGCGCGCCCCTTCTGGAGACGAGCTTAGTGTTGGCCTGAAGCGTTTCATTGCCCGTTTTGCAGCACGGCAAGTTAGCGAGGAGATCGGGGAAAGGTTTTTGGGAAGGGGCGTTGGGAGGGAGTTTGGGAGGGCGACTGGGAAGGGCGAGCAATACTCAAGCAATATTAACTTTCATAGTACTGCGTAAACTCATTTCTGCAACTTGCTTTGCAGAATTGTGAAATGGCAGACTCTGCTTTACTACCCAGAATAATGTCTGCAGTTTGGCAGAATTCTGGCATTGCGTAATATATGTAATGTTGCATTTAAG